>NC_081566.1:64469982-64527048 GCF_022355385.1 Mustela nigripes
AAAGGTAAAAAAAAAAAAAAAAAAAATGAGCAGACTCAGTATGTCCCCGGATTTGTCATCTTCTGCGGGGCTAGTGCTGTCCCCTCCCTTACCGTCCTGCGCGCCAGCTGGGGCGGAGGTCGCACAGCTGTGCTGCTGTACAGAAATGCTTTGCTTTATTTTGTTGTTTTTTTTAATTTATTTTTCATTTATTTTCAGCATAACAGTATTCATTATTTTTGCACCACACCCAGTGCTCCGTGCAATCCGTGCCCTCTCCAATAACCACCACCTGGATCCCCAACCTCCCACCCCCCCTACCCCTTCAAACCCCTCAGGTTGTTTCTCAGAGTCCACAGTCTCTCATGGTTCACCTCCCCTTCCAATTTTCCCCAACTCCCTTCTCCTCTCCATCTCCCCTTGTCTTCCATGTTATTTGTTATGCTCCACAAGTAAGTGAAACCATATGATAACTGACTCTCTCTGCTTGACTTATTTCACTCAGCAGAATCTCTTCCCGTCCCGTCCATGTGGCTACAAAAGTTGGGTATTCATCATAAATGCTTTGTTTTAAAACAATTTTTAAATGTTACTCTCCAGCATGTAGAAGTTAGTAGGTTGTACATAAAATCCCAAAATTCTGGCTTCGGGGAACGATCAGATGGTCAAACAGCGTGTCCTTCGAACCTCACAGCAATGGCCCAGCGCTGCCTCTGATGGGAGGTGCCTTCTCCGGCCCCGGGGCCCCACTGGCCCCTCCCCCTCCCTGGAGAGCCCGCGCTCTGTGCTGCGCACAGACCTGCTGTGGCTTCTCCTCCTCCCTGTCTCGTTGGCCTCCTGCTGTCGGTACTTCACGCTTTGTTCCAACAATCAAGCTCCAACGACCCCAGCAGAACACCTCGCTGTTTCATGACTTCACGCCGCACGCCCTCTTGGCTCTGCACAGGGCGTCCTTCCCCGCCTGCACGGCTGGCGGAGATCCCAGTCATCCCCGGAAAGCACACCCTCTGCAGACCCTCCCCTTTCCCGACGCCCCGCTCTTGCCCCTCGACCAGGGCTGGCTCAGTCATCACGATTTTCGCACTTCCCAGGGTTCGGTTTGCTCATCGATCTTTCTCGCCTGCCGCACTGTGACTTCTCAGCACTTAGGGAACATGCACTTCTCACCTCCAGATCCTCAGACTGTTAACACGGTGCAGGGCAGACGGTGCGGGACAGACGCTGCCGTCTTCCGGGGACAGGTAACACCCCTCTCTTTCTCGCCCCCGCACAGGACGAGGGGAAGGTAAAGGGTGGTCATGCAGAAGGAGGCAAACGTCAGATTTCGTACCAGTAAAAATTAGTTTGGAGGAAGTGGCTTAGCTGTGTGGTCTCCTCCTGCAGCTGGCCCAGCGCTGGCCCCATGCGCACCCCCCACCCCACCGTCTCTTCTGGTGCCTTCTCTTCGAACTCCACACCCACACTTGGGCGTCACTACCTAATGGCGTCTTGCCGTGTCCCCTGTTTTTTGCTCACACGCTTTGCTTCCGCACGTTATCTGGTTCTTAATCCTAGATCCTCAAAGAGGTGCTGGAACCTGAGACGGTTTATTCTTTCTGAGCACGGTCTGAATCACACCCAGGCTCCCCATGCCAAGCACCAGGAGCCCCAGTGTGCTCCGGGGGTGATGGAGTAGAAGACACCCACCTGATGTGGGGGAGGGGAGGACCGCCGTCACACATGCCAGGTGAGCATGGCAAACTGTCCCCAGCGCCCAGGAGATAATTTGCATAAGCTTATTTCCTGTATTTCACTTAAAAACTTCCCTCCCCAGGCTATAAGTTCCTGTGGTTCTGTTTTTCTTCTGTTTCTGCTTCACTGAAGGCTATGCCATGAAAGTCTAAATATGGGCGGGAGCCAGTACCTTACAAACAGCTTGACCCTGAGCCCATCACAGACCGTCAGGTCCTGTCCGTAACCCCGGTGAGAGCCATCAGGCCCCGGCTCAGCCGTGCGTGCCCAGAGAGACAGCGTGCAGCTGTGGAGAAGCCGGAGCACGTGGGGAGCGGGCGCGGTGGGGGGACAGACCTCCCCACGGGGAAAGCACCCACTGCCCTCTGCAGGACTGCAGTCGGGGAGCGCTCATCCACGTCAGAAACCGTCCTTGGAGACAGCCCTGAGCTCATGAGGAGGCCCTGATGTGCTAACGTGCACTCTCATCGAGCTGTGGACATAGACCAAAGCCACAAGAAGGAGCGTCCGTAGCTGCCTCAGGCCCCTGCGGAGAGCAGACAGAGGGGCCTGGGAGGGCGCTCACGCTTCTAGTTCCCAACCCGGATGCCTCCACCCTCTGTCAAACTGGATTCCTCCTTCGCGGAGAAAGCCTCTCCAGGGACAGTCCCCAACCCGGTCCTCATGCTGCTGGCGCTTGTGCTGCTGATGTGCGGTGAGTAGGACGTCCAGGCCCGGCCTCCCAAGGTCTCCGCCTGCACCCACGGAGGCCAGGACCTCGGCCTCCGACCTGTGGCTCGGAGTCAGGCAGCGGGTGGGGAAGCCGGGAGAGCCAGGCGTTTGAAGAAAACTACCAGTTCACTTTTGATCTCATAGGAAGTGCTGAGTGTCTGTTCTTCCTTCCGAGGTGAACTCTGTGTCTGTTCTCCATGTTGTGGGTGGCTGCGGGGGTGGTTCGCCCCACAAACGGGGCTCTTTGTCCTCACGGTCCTCCTCCCTTCCTTTGTCTTCTGTCCCTGGCCCCGCCTGCCTAGCTAGAGTGGACCGTCCCCACCGCCACCACCGACGCCTGCTTCCAAATCCCCGCTCCTGGCCCCCCCACCCCTACCCCACCCTATGACCACGGGGCATTTGCAACTTTCCCTCTCAGCCCCATGGACCGGGGTTTTTCACTGCCTGTTCCTGGCCTCCGCGCCCCCCGCCTCTCAGCTCGATGCGGGGGCTGGCCCAGCCCCGCCCTGTCTACACGCTCCGTCAGCTTCTCCGTGGGCTTCACACCAGGGCCCAAGCAGCTGCGCGTGACTTCCCACGGAGGGCACCATCCTGTTGACTCACATCCCTTTAAATGCGGGGCACACATCTCGGGTGGCCCCTGTAGGGCCGGAGACCCTTCCACCCCTTCCCACTCGGTGCCTCCCACTCAGGCCCTCAGCCCACCATCTCCCGCCTTCTCTGTCTCCTCAATCTCCGTCCTACTCTCGGGTTGTAATCCTGCTGCATGTCACTGAGGAAGTGAAAGCCATCAGAAGACAATGTCCTCACCTTTCTGCGGCCGTGTCTGTGGACCTGCCGACCCCCGCTGTCTGTCCCCGGGCAGGACAACCCGTCCCACCTCCCGTGCAGGACGGGACCCCCCCACTGCCCCCCGTATGCACTGGGTTCTCTAACGCTCTCGCTTTCTCAGAACCGTCCCTGTCCCGTCAGCACATTGCTTCATCCCGGGTTAGTCCGGTGAATGCACAATCACGCCACCGCGTCTTTGCCCCTAAGACGAAGGGAATGTGCCGTGACCATGTTCCGCTCCCTTTCACAAAATTTCCAGAGAGCTGCGGGGCTTGCCTCATCGCCACCCACCCTTCCTGTTTTAAACTCATTTTTAACTTACCTCACATTAACTTTCACTTTTACGATACAGCAGCTCCGATTTTCCGGAAGGATCTGCCGTCCGGTGAGCTCCCGCGCCGGCACGACGCAGAGCATTTCCGTCTCCTCAAACCCTCCCTCCTGGCCTCCACCCCTTCAAGCCCTGGCGACTGTTGTTGGTTCTCGGTGCTATCAGGTCCTTCTCCCCCTTGGCCATGGCTGTCCACCTTTCGTCCCCACCCCTGCCCCTGCTGGGACCACCAACCCCTTCCCCGTCACCCCAGCCAGGGCTCTGTTTTCGGCTTCCTTTAACTTGGACTCTCCCAAGTGGTCCTTCACCCCGTCTTCTGGAAGCACTTCTTCCTCAGCTTCTGGAGCACCACAGGCTTCTGGGTTTCTTTCTAACTCAACACCTGTTGCTTCCTGACCACCAGAGGTTGGAGTTGTCCAAGGCTGGTGCCAGACCTCACACTCCACCCATGTGCACGTCCCCGCCCGGTTCAGACACTTCCTGCGCCACTTTGACCTTCAGCTCAAGCTTATGTCCCCAGCTCTGGCCTCTCCTCCGAGCGCCGTGCATGCGCTCCGCAGCCAGTCAGCTGTTACACTCCACGTGGCCAAACGCATGTCCTGATCTCCCGTGAGTTCCCCCAACTTACCCAGGTGACCGTGCCGTGCTCCACTCTTCCAGCGGCTGCGACCAAGACTCTAGGACTTACACTCATCCCTCTCTCTCCTCGACACTTGACCTCCCATCCATAAGTAAGTCTTGATTCTACTTTCAAATTTATACTGGACTCTGGCCCTTCACGGTGGCCCTGCCTCGCCCGAGCTCTTCCAGACTACATCTTCCCGACTAAATGGCCACTAGTGGCCTCCCTGCTTCTCCTGCAGGATGGGGGGCGGCCCTTCTCCCAGGATAAGAGTGATTTTACAAACGTAAGTGGAGTCAGAACTGTCCCCAGCTCCCCATCATACCTGGAATGAAATCCAGACCAGGTGCCAAGTCCAGGGAGCCCTCCGTGACTCACTGACCCTCTCTACCACACCAGCGCCCACCGCCGCCCCTCTGTCAGCTCCAAGGGCACCACCTTCTCTTCCCCACCCCACCACAAGCTCATTCCTTCTCACGTCCTTTGCATTGGCTAGTTCTGTGTTGGGGTGCTCATCCCCAAACACCCCAAAGGCAGCTGTCAACTTTCATTCTGTTTTCTACTCAGCTGACAGCCGTCCAAAGTGTCCAAACTGTCCTAAGACCCTCGGACTTGTGTCTCGGTCTCATCCCTCCTGTAACACTGATCACTCTCTCAAGTCAGGCTCTTTGGTGATTTTTCAATTGGCTCTCTCTCCCGAAAGTCCTGGACAGCAGAGCCTGCTGTTTGTACTCGCTCCCGCAACGCCAGCCCGTGCACAGGCCCTGGCACGCCATCATAAGTGCTTGAAACCGTGTGTAGAACGGACGGATAAAAAATGTGATTTTCACGCTAGCCCCATCGATTCCATTCTCCTACCTGAGGCAGACATTAGTCAGACCAGCGCTTCAGCTCCAACAGGCTACACAAGTCAGACTAAACATGGGCTCAAATAGGTACTAATAATTTGCTGGATGGTAAATAAATCCCAAGCCCTATTCTAAGCATTTTATGGACATGAACTTATTTAATCCCTGCAGAAACTCTGAGGGAGTCTATGATTACCTGCATTTCACAGAAAAGGAAAGCGGAGCCCAGAGAGGTGAAGCGTTGTCCCTGGGGTAGCACAGCTTGTAAGGGGAAGAGGCACGCTTCAGGGCTCTGTCTTCTGGCTGCAGAGCCTGCATCTCCCCAGAATGTTCTGTTCTTGAGCGTGATGCTGCCATACTACCTACAGTCAGACCCTTGAGGTGTGGGAGAATCTTGGGAGAAATCCGGATTCTTTCTGCGGACCTCGTCCACCGGGGCGTTGGTGAATAAAGGGCGTCGGGAGCAGGAGGCTGGCTGCTGTGACTGCGGTGGGCCGGCCCGGGCTGGGGTCACCTGGACATTTGAGAGGAGGGATGAGAGTCCAGGGCTTGAAGGGGCCACGGAACGAAGGCACCACCCTCAGCACGGATAGGAGCGGTGATCGGGAAGGAGCTCCTGAGCACAAAAGGAACCGTGTGGTGTTGGGGATGTAGGCGAGGGAGCGGGGATCAGGAAGGATGGGGGGAGGAGAGTAGTGGGCAGGAGGGGGGGCGTGGAGGGGGAGGGAGTGGGGGAGGGGGAGGAGCGGGGAGGGGGAGGGGGACGGCTGCAGGAGGGCACGCGGAGAACCGCCCTGGGGACGGTCAGCCAGGCTGCAGGGGCTGCCCGTTTGGAATTCGCACCTGCACTGACCTCTCCTGACTTCTCTCCTAGCTGCCCCCTGCGAACCAGCCAGTGAAGGTGAGTCGGGCCTCCCTTTCCTCTTCGTGGCCCAATCCGTGCGGCAGGCCCACGGGGGTGCTGGCTGCCCTCCGGTGACAGCCGCTGAGGTCTACCACGGCAGCGGCTCCCTGGGGACCAGGCTGCTTGTGTTCAGGTCAGTTTCTGCACCTGACACGTGGCCGCTCAGTTTGGGGGAGCGGGTCTTCTTGAAACCATAGCCCTTTCTGTGGGGAGTGGCAGCTCGGGAAGGGAGAGGCTGTTCCACCGGAAGCCACAGAGTGTGGGAGACGGACGTTAGAAGACTCGTCGTCCTCCCAGACTCGGGGGCGGCAAAGCCCTCGTGTCTTCCCCATGAGGTGCTCCCCCAGGAGCGATGGAGGAGACGCCGCCATCACACATCCATGGAGAACGTGACAGTCGGTCCCCGGGACCACGGGAAAGCCAAGTAGCTAGCTCTCTGTCCCCCTCCCATTTCCAGCCCTGCTCTGTGGCCACAGCTGTTGCCCATGCGGCTTCTCTCTCACTCTGGTTGGCACAAACCCATCACTCCGACGCTCATTCGAGGTCTTGCTTCCACCAGATGAAGAGTGGAGGAAGCTTTCTCCCAGAAGGAATCTTCCACTGAAGCGCATTTCAACCCAGGATACATCAGAATCGCTGCCTTACATAGAAAATACTACCTGCAGGACTCGAAGAAGCTTCCTGCCCCGCCAAGAACACAGGCCATGCACACAGCCGGGGAGCACAGCTTTGCACAAATACTGGGGACCAGCCCAGGCTTCTGGGATGCTCTCCCAAAGTTTGTCCAAGTGGAACTCAGGCTGTGGGTTAATACTGACACACTCTGTGCCTGATCCTGCTTCTACCCCTTGAGCGCCCAGTCTGAGCCCAAGCACCGATCCAAATCCACATCCAGCAGAAACAAAGCTTCCACTACCAGGGACTTGCCAGGTCTGCCTGGGAGTCTGAGAACTCTCTGAAACAAGCTCGGAGCTACAAGACCGAGCTCCAGGCCTTGCAAACTGCCCTGTCTGGTGTCCCCTCCACGCCATCAGCCCCATTCGGAAGAGTGGGGAATGGGGGCTTGGACACCTTTTTTATTCCTTTCTCTGTCCTCAGTCCTCTGGGGATTGCAGGATTCCCAGGAGAAAAGACCACCCCTGCCAGGAATTCCAGGCCCCGGAGCAAACCTTCTGGTACTAACCCTGGACTAGAGTTTACAAAGTCCCAGGGTAAAGCATCCCAGGAGCAAGGCTTGAGGCTGACAGGTGTGGCGGCAGCAGCCCCCTCTCGGGATCCAGAACATGCGGCATTTTTATCGGAGCAGAGGCTCTGATGCTGGGTAAACAAATACTTCGAGAGCTGCTGTCCTCCAGGATCTGATGTCTTGTTGGGGGCTGCTGCCAGGCAGACGGAGAGGAGGGGAGGCAGGACCCAGCTTTGCCCATCTGTAGTGCATTCATAGAAGAGCCCCCCCTGGCTGAAAAGGGAGACATCCCTGGGGCTCAGGGTATGGAATGAAACTGCCCCTGACAGCCGTGGTTCACACGAGATTTGCACAGAGTCGCAGAGCAGGGGAGCTGCGCGTGTGCGAGTGGCATTTTCAGGCAAGCGTACACCTGTTCCTTCCGTTGGGAGCAGCAGTAACGGGCAGGAGAGGTTCAGTAAAGAAAGCATTAAATTCCTCTAATCTTTCCCCGACTGGCCGATCGTCCCATGTCACATTCTGTCCTTGAAAGACAGTGTGTGGCTCTGGGATGCCGGGGGAGTGAGCGGAAGAAGATAACCGACATGGTTTATGACAGGAATGAATGAAACACTCTCGCTTTTCCTGAAACGTCAGGCTTCACCCTCTCTGGTAACAGTGGTCGGCGCCCGGCCCTGTGTCCAGAAAAGGTGTTTTTAGTTTGTGGACAGAGATGTCAAAGAGTGGAAACCAAGCGGGAGGTAGAGGTTGCCTTGTGGGGGGCGGAGACATGGCACAGGGTCAGGCCGGGCTGGAGTGGGGGGCCGTCTCTGCACCCAGTTCGCCTTGTTCCAAACACTGAGAGCCCCGTGTGCCTCTGACGGGAGCTCTGGAACCCATTGCCCGGGGATTTGTCTTTCGTCCCTCTCTCTAGCATTGCTTCTGACAGCCAGGCCCTCTCGGCCCAAAGAGGGGGGCTCGATGACCCTGACCTGTGAGATGCAGGCCACTTCTCAGAAGCTGGGTGCTCCAGTCCAGTTCTGCTTCTTCAGAGAGAGTCAGGCCCTGGGGCAGGGCTGCAGTCACTCCCCAGAGCTCCAGCTCCCCACCGTGTGGAGGAAAGACTCGGGCTCCTACTGGTGTAAAGCAAAGACCTTGGCGATCAGAGTCACTTGGAGCCCCAGGATCCAGATACAAGTGCAAGGTGAGCCCGGGGTCTGCACGGGGAACTTACACAGGGTCGGGGGCCCGAGGCTGCTCTCCCCTGGGGCGTAGGAGCTGGTGGAGACATGCTGGAGCTTCTCTCCTTCTCAGAGTCTTGAAGGGATCTGCTCCTATTCACCCTAATCCCGCTCAAGTGCCCAGGAGAGTACTTAGAAGCCCCTCACGGCATCCTCCCTGTGCTGGAGAGTGGGAGCAAATCACTGCAAAATCCCGACCCCTGGCGACATCCTCCCCAGGGGGGACACGTGTGGCCGTGGTGGGGAGTCACGGGAGCTACAGAGAAGGGAGAACTCAGACCTGCACGGTAAGGGCCCGCTTTGGGCCCGAGGCTATGGGAGGCGAAGCTGGGGCTTGGTTTTGAAAGAAAGGAGAAGGGGGCGTTTGGTGACTGACCTCTGTCACTCCATGTTCCGGAGGGCGCTAACGTCCTCCCCCATTCTCGACAACAATGTGTCCACGGTGCCAGGAAGAAGATGTGGAGCACCTCCGGAAGGTCGGCTTCCCCACCCTTGTTCAAAACTCAACACTGGTGAGGCCGGACAGGAGCAAAGAGCCACTGGTCAGCCAGCTCGGCTCCAGGCCCCACGTGCGCTAGGTCATGGGACCGCCCCAACTGCAGGAGATAGCTAGTATCCCGCCCCTGCCTTGTACAGACGGGAGACTGAGTCTGACAAGTGAAGCGGTTGCATCAAGCACCCACAGTAAGACGTGGGGCCAACATTTGAGACCAGACAGCTCGATCGGCTGTCTGTCCTGTGGCCGCCGTCGTCCTGTGCCCTGCAGAGCGTGGGCTGGAGAGGCCCAGGCCCTGGGAGCCCCACTGCCCCAGGAAGGGAGGGGAGCCGCAGCCACCATGTAACAGTGTGGCCTTCTCACCCCCCGCACTGTCCAGCTGACGGAGGCCGCCCCCAGCCAGCAGCAAACACCACCCCCCACCCCAGAATGCCACCCACCACCACAGAACAACACCAGTTATTGACTTGACCCAAGGCCCGTGCTTTCGGGACTGTCACATCCCAGGTGTCTCCTTGTGTTTGTGTAGGAGTCCCCGTCTGGAATGTGAGCTTGGAGACACAGCCTCCAGGGGGACAAGTGCAGAAGGGAAAGAAGCTGGATCTCATCTGCTTGGCCACCCAGGGCACAGGAGACATCACCTTCTCCTGGTACAAAGGGGTCCTGGGTTTGATTCTGGAAACAAAGACCCAGCGCTCACTCACCGCCAAGTTCGAGATCCCGGCGGTGACCGACAGTGACGCAGAGAACTACTTCTGCACGGCCGACAACGGCTACCACCCCAGCATCAGCGAGCTGGTCAGCGTCACTGTCAGAAGTAAGTTTCGGAGCTTCTGTCCCGCCAGCACCCCCACTCGCTGGGCTCCACGTCCCTCGGGGCTCCGTGCAAATGACCAACGGGGCTGAGCCTCTGTGGGCAGGGATTACGAGTTTGTCACGGTGTGGAGACCCCATCCAACAGCCCCTGTCTCCCTCAGGTCCAGTGTCCCGCCCCGTCCTCACCCTCCGGGCACCCGGGGCCCAGGCCTTCCCTGGGGACGTGATGGAGCTTCGCTGTGAGGCCCAGAGCGGCTCTCCACCGATTCGGTACCGGTTTTACCATGAGGACATCATCCTGGGGAGCAACTCGACCCTGTCTGGAGGAGGAGCCTCCTTCAACCTCTCTCTGACCACAGAACATTCTGGAAACTACTCCTGTGAGGCCGACAACGGCCTGGGGGCCCAGCGCAGCGAGGCGGTGATGCTCAGCGTCACAGGTACGGCTCAGGCCATTGAACTGTCTTGGCCAATGTCCCTCTCTGGTATCCCAGAGAGTTGTATGGACCCCACAGCATCTGAGGGTGGTGCTGCCCCGGGAGGTGTGTCTGAGAGGCACAGAGGCCATGAAGGCTGTGCCTCCCTCCTGCCATGAGGGTGATGAGCTGCAAATCACATAAGTTAGTCCCGCCACCCCCGCCCCTCGCCCGGGAAGAGCAGACCTTGGCTTCAGCTCACCCGAGACGTCTGCTCTCCAAAGGCCAGCCCTGCTGCAGGCTGGCTCACGGGCAGACCTCTCCCCTCAGTGCCTGTGGAGGACAGAAAGGAACTTCTCGCCTCAGGAGTCCTGGAGGGGCTGCTTGGCACCCTTGGTCCCACTGTTATGGCCTTATCACTCTGCTGTTGGCTCAAGAAAAGAATGGGTTAGTATTTATCGATTCTGGTATTTCGTTACTGTGAACTTTGTTTTCACAGAAATAGGCGGGACTGGGGACAGACAGGAACACGGTGGGGGTGGGGGGGATACGTGCTGCCAGTCCCCAGCCCAGGAGCGGTGCCTGTGTCTGTGGCCGAGTCCCCCAACCCCTGTGTGTGATCAGTCGGGGCTCAACTGATGTCCGCTGCTTCCAGGATCTAATTTTCACCCCAAATTCTGACTCTATTAAAAACAACAGGTCAGCTTCTAGAAGAGAAACGCAGTTAGCAACTCCAGCTCTGCCGACCACCCCCCAGTTAAACTCCGTGCCTCTGTTCTCATCCCCCCGAGCACCGTCACGAGCTCTTCCCGCTTTCTGGAACGCTCACCTATGCACCCGCTCGTCTGCTCACGGCAGGATCTCTGCTGCTCCTCAGCCTGTCTTTTTCCCCCAGAGGCTTCAGCCAGCCACACGGCCTACAATTCTCTCCTTTTACTCTTTCCTCAGAGCCCTAAGTTGTTCAGCTTCGCCCCCGCTCGCAGCTGGTAATTGCATATTTATTCAGGTGTTTAATCCCGGACTCCTGTTCTCCCCTGAGCAAGATGGAGACCATGCGAGAGTCTCACTGAAATTCTAAACTCGTCCTGCCGCGTGGGGTCCGTCACCTCACCTGTAACGTGGCTGTGGCTGTGGTGCTTCTGAGGGCTCTTGTCGTGACAAGAGTAGGTGGTGTGTTGTTGTCGAAATCAAAACCCAAAGCAGAAAAGACAATAGGTGTTCAGGTTCAGAGGCTCGGGCTCAGGTCCTTGCCGTGGGAGGAACGTCTGGAAGCCGACTGCTGCGCACGGAGTGTCTTCCCCTGCGAGTGAAGAATCCGAGTCGACGACAGCCAGGACGCCCTCCGGCACGCGGTGACAGGCCTGGGGAGCAGCCCCCGCACAAGGGCCATCTGATTCCCTTTTGACGTGTTTGCCCATCTGCTTGACTTCTAGGGAGACGAGAGGCTGAGGACCCGGGCAGGTGAGGCTCTGCTCCCTCTGCGCGTGCCGATGATGCAGGAAAGCCACGTTCCCCGCTCCGACTGGTCCACTCTCATGCGCTTGTTGTGTATTTTATTATCTGGAGTTCTCCCACTGCTGACAGGGTCTGTTTGCTGCTCCTCCTCATTTGTACATGGACGAATTAATCCAAATCCTTTTTCCGTCATTCATCCTGATTCACCTCCCCCACTAAACGGACCCATTTCACACATTCACCAGTGAATTGATTTATCCAATCGATTAACCGATACCTGAGCATCTGTGAGTCATTTTGATGACAGGATCCCGAGATCCTGAAAGTATCTCAAAGGCATTAAGATACAAGCACATGTCCGTCATTCAAGCCAGAGAGTGATAACCATCCCGAAAACTTGCTGGCAAAGTTCTTTAGTTTAGAGGAGGAAAATATTTTTAAAACATCAACGTTTCGTTGACATATTTTTGTACCATGTTGTTTATGCTAACAAAAATCAGATTATTTTCCCAAATCAGAGTAGCGGTCTTCCAGGGGTACAGAGCCCTGTACATGCAAGTTCACTTTCTTCTCTCCCTTCCTCAAGCTGCTTGTTCTGCCTAACAACCTGTTCTCCACGGGGGGGGGGGGGGGGGGGGGGAATCAATATTCTCACTTCGTAGTCACTGAGCGCTTGTGATGGGAGGGGCCCTATTTTAGGTCTGGGCAACACTGCACTGAACCCATTATGTAAGGACCTGTGTTCATGGGCTGTGCACTCCATGGCTGCTCTGCGGTGCCTTGCTCAGCCCAGGTACAGAGTTTATAACACACAGTGGAGCTCACTGTGGATCTTCCCAGAAGTCAGTATTCGGCTGAGGACCCTTGCTAACAGGCTTGTCTCCTTCAATGTCTCGCTCACAACCCTGGACAGTAATGTCTGGGGTATCTGGGATGCTTTCCCACAGAGTTATCTTGTGTTTCTGTGTCTGCAGGATCCCTCCCAGCCCCGTGCCACAGGTGCCCAACTACATCAACTCAGCGGTCCCACTGCAGGAACAGTTTGTATACGAGAATGGTGAGGTTTCCCAAAGGTTCTGGCCCAAGCAGCTAGAGGGGGCCAGGGAAGGGGTGGAGTCTGCTATCCCACCAGTGCCTGCTGTGCCCCAGCCACCCCCAACAACAGATGGCACATCCGTCTTCATGGTGACAGGTGGTAGGCATGGAATGAGGTAAGTGGTAGGAAGAAAGGACTGTGTCACTATGCCTCCTTTCTTCTCTTCAGTGAATGTCGTAAGCGGAGACGAGGTCTACTCTTTGGTGTACCACAGGCAGCAAGAGCGGCAAGCAGCAGGTGAGACGTAAGGGACTGAGTGTGTCTCTGACTTTTGTCTTTTCTGGGACCAAGTGGATAATCAGTGCCTGCAAGTGGCATATGGAAGTGTTCTTCAGCACTGCGGCTCTGCCTTGCAGTTGGCTGTGGGGTTTGCTCTACTTTCCTGAGCACTGGCCTTGGGTCTGGGAGCCACCCCCAGGAGAGTCCAGTTCTGGCGCTAGCTCAGCACAGCCTGGTCAGAGGAACACTGGGGTGGTGGTGTCTGCCTGCCCTCCTTGTGTGGACTCACTTGTGGCTATTGTCCCATCCATACCTCGAGGGTCCAGAAATGTGAAGAGTGTAAATGCCCGGAGGGACTTCTTACACGTCCACCTCTAGGCTGCCCCTGGTCCTCCGTACAGCAAGGAAATCATGTTTGTAAGAGATGAAAAAGCAAGAATGAAATTGCTGACAGAAATCAATACATGGGAAGTTGATAGGAGGAGAAGAAGCCTTTATTAGCATGACTTTAGGGAAGGACTTCAAATAGAAGTGAAATCTTACAGCACACATCTTATGTTCCACAGTAGACCCCCAAAGGACACCTACCTCAGGCCAGGTGAGTTAGAAGACGTACAGAATTTCTTTCCTGCTCTTCTTTCTTTCTTCCTGTGACTGGTTCTCAAACTCTTACAACTATGGCCACTTAGGAAAAACCAAAGGTTCTCAGGGTCTATCTCCTCCCTTATCTCCCCACACAGCGGGGAAAACATTTGGTCATAACAATAAAGCCTCACCATGCAAGTGAATGTGAGAGCCTTGCACAGATGTTTCCTTTAGCAACAACACATGGATGATCTGTAGGTACAGTGTAGCTACGGCAAGTCTAAAAATTCTTACCTTTAAAATCTTTATCCTGAAATATTGTTGAACCACACACACATACCACTTTGTGCTGTGAGGTTAACCACAGAATCTGTGGAAAACTAAATTAATATTGAACAAAGCTAAACTAATAGTGATTTGTGTCAACTCAGTAAATTTTAAACCTTGAACAATCCAGGCAATCTCTGGTAATACAAAAATACTTTCAGAAAATTACAGGAATTCCAGCTCTACATGGGTGCAAGGATAGTACGTGCTTTGTACATTTGTCTAGTATAGAGAGGGGGAGTAGCCAGAGGTCTCAGGGCAGAATTTGTGCTTAGTTTAATGTAGTTTATGAGTACGAAGCTCTGACATCCTTAAGAAAAAGTGATAGCCTGTGGAAATGCCTAATGGTGGCCCATTATCCCATTATAATGGGAGTTTGCATGTTTGGGTGAACTTATGGCTCATCAGAAACACCTCTGCAGCCCACTCGTGGGACACAGGCCTTTGAAAATGCTCACCTATGGTCAGTCTTCCAAGAGGCTCTACTTTCTGGGCTGTGTGGCGTGCAATGATAGGACGCATCCAGGGTGGCTGGGGAAGAGAACCACATGTCTTCCCTGCTCTGGTCCTATCCATATGCTTTTGCTTTTAGAATGCCTCAGCCATCTATTTTAAGCTGAAGAAGGCAAGCCCTGCAGATGTGGACTATGAAGACGCCATGTAAAGTCCTGGAAGATTCTGCTCTTTGGAAACCATCCATGAGCCCAAGCCTCAGGACTATGTTCTTCAGAGATCCTGGGGTAGTCAGCTTTCCAGGACTTCTCATCTAGGTGCTTCCCCCCAACCCCCCAGAGACTATTCCTGCATCAGGCTAAAAGCCCTGAAGAAACCATCCAAAAGACCCAACATGAATGCAGGGGTGGCCATACTCCTGCTGGTTCTTTTAGGCACAGGTCAAATTGTGCTCTAACTTCATTCTATAAGAGGAAACAGGGTGGGTGACCTTGGGGTGGAGGGACAGTGAAGCTTGCTCGGAGTGCATGGACATGGGGTTAACGATTCTGCAGGCAGCTGTGCAGAGGTGAGCGTCCATCCTCTTGTCCAAGTGCAGATGCCCTCTGTGATGGACTCCAGAACAACCCTGACACATACGTGACTCTTCCTGTTTCTGCATGAAATACGTGACTCGGTGCACTTGGAATCACTATATCATTATCCAGAGTAACTATGGGTACATTCAATTTCAGTGACATGTTTTGTATGCACAGACTCATCTAGATGCCCCCATATTTATCATGACATACAATCTTTGTGTCACCACACACAAAGTTCTGTATTTGCTGCACCTCTAGAAGCTTACGAATATAGTTTTTCTTCTTTTATTCACGAACTTCAAAAAAATATGACAATACAATTTGGAGTCCATGTTTTCATTTTAAAACAATTAATTATACACTAACTCTTACAAATTAAAACAATTTAGACGTATATAATATAAAATGTTGGAGCCTTCCCTATATCTAACACCACAAGTGGTACCCCTGTGTTTAATAACTGAGCATTGATGGGGCGCCTGGGTGGCTCAGTTGTTAAGCGTCTGCCTTCAACTTGGGTTGTGATCCCAGGGGCCTGGGATTGAGACCTGCCTGGGTCTCCCTGCTTGGTGGAAAGCCTGCTTCTCCCTCTCTCACTCCCCCTGCTTGTGTTCCCTCTCTCGCTGTGTCTTTCTCTGTCAAATAAATAAATAAAATATTAACAAATAAACAAAAACCAGCATTGTTAAACACTATCATAATAAATTTTAATCTTTTCTTTTTTTTTTACTATTATTAAGGAGTCTTTTATTTTTAATAAAGCTGTAGTAAAAACCATAAGTAAGCCCTCAGAATCCTTTTCAATCACTGATGCAGGTTAGGTAGATTCCAAAAATTTCCCATTATTAAAAAAATACTAAAATAAATGTCCTCACACAAATGTATTTCTGCGTTCCCACTAATCCATCTGAAGGAATAATCTGTAAAACAGGGACTCGGACATTTTAGGTCACGCACACTCTGTGTTTGTGCTGAATACTCTTGAACCAGGGAACACAGAACCAACGACACGTAGAGCACCGTCTGTGAGAAAAAGGTGTCATTGCTATTTCAATTAAAAATGTTACAATGACTCGTGCAACTGAGCATTTTTCCCGTAAATTGACTGTTCATTTGTAGCTCTTCCCTGTTTCCTGTGCTGGCCCTTTGTGCATTTTCTCAGTGTTCATTCAACTCCTTCTTACAGCTTTTGGAGGACCTACTTATAACTTATACCCAGTGAGGTGTGCATAGTTTAGGTGTTCAGTTCCACTGGTCCGACAAATACACACCCACGTAACCCAAACTCTTGTTGGGATGTAAAATTTCTCCCTCATTCCAGAAACTTCCCTCACATTCCCTCCCTGTGATTCTGTTCTAAAAATGTTCTTGCACGTTCTTACAATGCCCTCATGATCTGGGTGTATATTCACACAGGATATCATATGTACGTTTGGTGTGAGGTAAGAATCTGACTTCTCCTGTTTTGGAATTTTATATTTATATTATGACTTTACTTTTTGGAATAAAAAAATTTATGTGAGATAGAGATTGAAGTATTTTTTTCAGACCAATATCAATTATCGACTGCTGTTTACCAAGTAGTCTGTTCTTTTTTGTAATTCCGTGCTGCCTTATCTCATTCTAATAAAAACTTCCTGTTTAATACTTCTGCCTGACACTAGCACCATTTGAACATCTGTGCAGGATGACTTTTCCCATCGCTGGATTGGCTCCAACCACATCCTCCCAGTGTTCCTCCTGCATGCCCTGGGGCCATCCCGCTTCAGGAGCTCTGCACCCACTCTCGCCGGTCCTGGGATGCTCTTCCTCTGCAACCCTCACTGGCTCTCGCCTCCTCAGCTGCCTTTCTCCCTTACGTTTCTGTTTCTGGCCCATGGAAATGTTTACCTTTTTCTTTCTTAGGACAAATGTAGATTTTTAAATTTCATGTTTAATCTGCCACTGTGAAGTGTTTGAACCTCAGGCAGGACTCCAGGAATGAAGTGGGAGCCCCAGGGGACCAGAAGCTTGAACTTTTTTCTGGATTTACACGTGTGTTCTGCCATTTACTAAATCTGCAGTTTTGAGCGAATTGGTTAATTTCTGTGTATTTCTTCATGTTTAAAACTGGATAACAATTGTATCTAATATATCATGCAGTCTTGTTCATCAGGTAAAATCATTTGTTTAAAGTGCTTCAAGATCAGCTGATGCATCACTGAACTCTATCTCTGGAACTAATAATACACTATATGCTAATTAATTGAATGTAAATAAAATTTTTAAAAAGGCTTAGAACATCCAAAAAAGAGTAAAATGCTTCAAGGTGTACATGGCACACATCAAATGCTCAAAAAATTATTATGATTCCATTTCAAATTTCCCTTTTTGTTTTTATAGCACTTTACAGTGATGGGTGTAACACTTCATTTTATTATTTTTACAACTTTAAAATAGTTCAAATACATTTAATTTATTGTATTTCTTAGATAGTTCTTCTGCCAGAAGTTTTAGGTGTTTAAGCCTGCATTTCTTACATATTTTGAATCTTGTTCATCACCATTTGCTGGGGTTTGTGACTGTTGATGGAGACAAGTCCTGTCCATGGTGAGTTTCATGACCTATGCTTCTGTCTGTGTCCCTCAAAAGCCGCTCTGTATGTGCTGTTCTAAGTCCTGGGGATGTCACTGGCCTGGGACCACTTTTTACAATTCCTTATCTGGGGCTTCCCATGGCCCACCCACGGGAGCGGCACAGTCCTGGGGTTCTGATATCTCAGGAGAAACTCTCTATCTCCCCCAGAGTTCATAGAAAGACAAGGTTACTTGTCATCTCTGTGCTGGTAGGTGAATGTTTTTCCCTACCAGGTCACTCTTTTCTTAAAAAGAATGTCTTCTGATGGTCCAGATTTTATGTGTCTTGGTTTCAACCTTCGATCACTTGCAGATACAGCGTTTTGCTTCTGAGTTCCAAATAAACTAAATACTGTACTCATAAAAATCATCTAGTGTAGTATTTTCTCCTCAGGGCACCGGTAATATCAATTTGTACGTGTTAACACTCTGTTTTCACTTCCTTTTTTTTTTTTTTTCTTTATATGTAATGGTGGAAATTTCCCTTCTTTTTTACCTGTTTAATTGTGCATTTAAAAAGTTATGTAATATTTACCCCTCACTGAGTGAATGAATGCACGCTTCCTCCGGCTAGTGAATTACCACCTCCTGAACTAGGAAGGAGTCGTTAGCAGAGCAGGCTAGAAGAATGCGCAAATCCCTTGAAGGGAAATCAAAACCGAAAGCCAGAAGCACAGTCTGGATCTCAGTTCTTCTACCACCAATAGCCGATATACTACTGCTGGGAAGATGCCCAAGGAAGCTGCCTTGGGTGGCTCTACTAAGGGTCAGTGTTCTCAACTCCCCAAGGGTCCCCTCCACCCAGTTCACACATATACAATTAGAATGGAAAATAGAAAGCTTCAGATTGAATTGTGTTTGATCCCTTGGGGCCCCAACCAAGACTGCCATCCCCAGGGAGCCCGGCCTCTAGTCAGGAGGTTCTCACAGACCGTGGGAGGTCTGCTTCCTGTTGCAGATTCTGCTCAGATATCTACCCAAAGCCTCACTAAGTCTTCCTGCACCCCTCCCCACCTCAGACTTCAAGACTAGGATCTCCTCTACCTCCCACCATGGGAATGGCAATGCCTTCTTCAAAAGGGATTAGCAATAACTCCTAGTGACACTGAAGAAAGTGATCCTCCTCATGAAGAAGAAAAATTTGAGGGCCGCCTGGGTGGCTCAGTGGGTTAAGGCCTCTGCCTTCGGCTCAGGTCATGATCTCAGGGTCCTGGGATCGAGCCTTGCATTGGGCTCTCTGCTCAGCGGGGAGCCTGCTTCCTCCTCTCTCTCTCTGCCTGCCTCTCTGCCTACTGGTTATTTCTGCCTGGCAAATAAATAAATAAATAAATAAATAAATAAATAAGTCTTAAAAAAAATCCCTTAAAAAATAAAAAGAAGAAGAAGAAGAAAAATTTGAGACCTGTAAAACTCCAGGCTCCTAAAGCCATCACTACCTGAGTCGAATCTTATTCCTATCTTTCTCAGATTGCCTGGAGTAGATATGTGGATAATTCTCAGAGAAATTGGGTCTCTCAACCATCTTCATCTTCACAACTACCAGAAGGAAGCGGACAGAAGTTTCTGGATATTCTTGGTCCGAATTCCCTGCCATGCTGTCTGGACAGAATTTTTGGAATTAATGAAATGCTATGTAGAGTCTTCTGGGCAGAAGGTCTGGCTCTGCTTAAATAATACTTAGAGAGTGTCTATTGACACCACATCAAGATTCCTGCCACCCAGCTCTGCTCCAACAAACATTAGCATCTCCAGAAGAATGTATTTCTCACCCTAGACATAAAATGTCATTTGTTGAATATCTAGGTCAAACCTCATTCAACAAAGACCTACCATGTTGTTCAAGACAATTACAGTAACAACTGAAATTACTACCATAGCTGCTCCCACACACACCAGGGTGGTGGCGGTGGCAGGGCCATATCCACAGCACGTATGCACCAATTCCTGTGGGAAGAGACTTCACACATTATGACATTTAATTCTGTCATTGCAGCCTTGCAGCCCCAAATTCAACCAAATACACCCATCTCTGAAGTGAACCAGCTTCATTTTCTTATTGTGACTTTCCTGGTAATCAACTTCCTCAAGTGGAAGATGGTATTTATTTTTTTGTGAGTTGTAGTTCATGAAGACTCTGTCTCTCTCAATCCTAACACACACACCCCTAGCCTTGCATCTTGTGTCCCTTCCAAGATACTGAATGGAGTTGGCAGGACACTGCTGCCCCTGTGTCTGACAGGTAGCCTTGTGTATGCTGCCACCTGCAGAGTCTTCGAGTCAAGGGTCTACTCGGTCTGTCCCAGAAGCTGTTGTGTCTACAGGTAACTCTGCTTCTTTCTGGAACCTGCGACTTCCTCCTGCTGGTGGCCAAATATCCCAGCACACGTCTCTCGCTTTGGCCAGTGCACCCCGCCCTACAGTTTCACTTCCACCACTGTAACCTTGAACATAAGTTACTTTGTCCTCCAATGAACTGCTGAGCTTCTGGTCTCTGGCCGTGGCCCCTACTTTGCATCCGAGTTTGTGGGCCTGCTAGTTGTGTCCGTCCACATGTGAATGTCTGCCATCAGTCAGGTGTGACCAGAATCCGGATGGAGTGTGCTGGTCACCTCAAGGACTCGCTGCCACCCCAGTGGCCCACCTACCCACCCTGTGGCCACTCATTTCTCTTCCCCTGCAGCACTCACTTTCACACAAATCACACCTCCCACCATTTGGTAACGCCATGGGAAAAAGCTAATTCTCAACTCAAGAGCCACATGTCCGTACAGAACAGGATGAAACCACAAGTACTTTGAAAAATCGGCTCAGATATCTATGAAAAACCAACACCTACTACCAGTTCTTCCTCCACATTTTGCTTATGCCTTTTTCTGTATTTTCTCCCTTAACTCACTGTCCTCCATCAGAATCCTGTGCTGTCGTGACTGGGCAGGACGAGGAGGAGCCACGGGCCACCTAGAAGCCCTCCCAGAGGAAGGGCTTGGAGAGAAGCTCAGTGGGCAGCTCTGGTGCCAGGGAGAGAAATACTCACCCTCTTCCAAACACAAAGAGATCACTTGCCTGTGCAGAAAGGTAGAGTAGCATTGCTTGGTACACTTAGAGGTGAGTGAGGCTTAAAAAACGCCAGGTCTTGTTTTTTATGAATCCTTTAGAAATATATAAATAGCATGTGTTTATTGTAAGAATACAAGAACACAATGATAAGCAAAATGAGGAAAATAAAAACCAACTTTAATTACACTAATCAGGGGGTACCTGGGTGGCTCAATGGGTTAAATGTCTGCCTTCGGCTCAGGTTATGATCCCAGGGTCCTGGGATCGAGCCCCATTTTAGGATCCCTGCTCAGCAGCGAGTCTGCTTCTCCCTCTCCCACTCTCTCGCTCTCTCTCAAATAAATAAATAAAATCTTTTTAAAAATTACATTAGTCAGATATAATCACACTAACTCATTGCTGTTTATTGTCCCATACATTTTTTTTAATTGGTCCATTTTGGGGAGGATGGTGTGTGGCAGATAGATTGCTTTGAACAGCCCCTTTCCTTACAGTATATCGTGAACAACTTCCATTGCTATTTAAATATTCTACAGAATCATTTTAATGGCTGCTTGACAGTATACGGTCTGATACATAATTTATTTTTTAACCTGGTTTGGGGGGTATTTTTCGCATTCCTTTTACACCACTTTAAGCGAGGCGTTGATGATACGAGGTATGACATCACGTATACGTCAGCATTTCCCGAAGGAAAGCTCTGTCTGTGGGGACTGACGATGCTAAGTCTTCACCTGAACAGAAGACATCGATTCAGTTCACCGCCAGTCAGTCCCCAGGTTACAAATACCAATGATTTTATGATTTACAGTTTCGTGCTCTGTCAGGTCCACAAAGAAACATGTATCTGCCTGTTCAGCCCGCCCCTGAGCGGACTGGGGCACAGAACACTTACAGGGACCACAACTCATCGGAACGGGAGAGATAACAGGATCTGGGGATGTGTGCTCTGGAGGGCGTGGCTGCGCTGGGGGCAGACGGCCGTCGAAAGCAGCATGGATTAGAAGTACGGGAGAGGACAATGTTCCCAGTGATACAGAGCATTTGTTATGAATCTTGGCGACATCGTGTTCTAGAAGGCAAGCTATGGACTGAAGAAAAGATCACCCAGGAAGCCTGAGGGGTTGCACCTCTGGCCTTACTCTCCTGACGGACACTGAGAAGCATTATACGTCACAGTAGGATCCGACAGCGTTTGAGGGCCAGACTGTGGAACGGGGTTGCCTGAGTTTGACTCTTGGCTGTCCCCACTGGAAATGGACCGTGATGATCTTGGTCCATTGCTTGCCTTCCCTGCTGCCTGTTTCCCCAGCTGTGTAAAGGGGACTGTGCAGACTCCAGAAGCTTGCTCTGGACATCAAATAACCCCGTGAGTGTGAGGCACCTAGAACTGTGTCCAACTCATGCACAGCTGTGTGTGTTAACCATCATCAGTGTTGAGAGAAGGCGGTTCTCTGGCACCTAGAGGACCATCATCATTCTCATAGCACCTATAGGAAAGAAGATTGTGGCCGGACATTGACAAGCCCTTCCACTTCCTTTTTTTTTTTTTTTTCTCTCTCTCTCTCTCTTTAATTGTGCAATACTTACTTTGAACAGCAGTTTCCATTCCCTGCATACAGACCCCAGCCTGTGGCTGAAGGAACATCTCTTCTTGGAGAGCCGAACCAAGTCTTCATGCTGCTGTGGTCACTGTTGGTCATCTTTGGTGAGTCCGATAATTGAATTAGGACCGAGGTGGCAGCAGATGGAGGTCTCCAGCTTCTGAAAGTCCTGAGGGTTTATCAGAGCCCAGGACCAGTAGGAATGCTCGGGTGTCTGCTTCGAGCTCAGGGAGCAGAGTCTGAGGCACAGGAGTGGGCTCTGGGCAAGTCAGACTGCAGTGCATCCTTGTCCTTAATGGTCAAGGTCAACTACCTCCGTTGTCCCTGGGTTATAAGCTCCTGCTTTGGTATCTTAGATAATTCATAGAGTAATATGTTCTCATAAATACAGTTTTAATAATTTCAACATTTACTACTTCTCTGTGAAACTATTTAAACAGTTATCTCCAAGATGGGGTTCAGAGATGCATGGACATCCTTCGCTCAGGCTCCTCTGTTGAACCTTGGGCTACCAGGACAGGGAAAGTGCTATAGGGAAACAAAGTTCCTTTCTCTACATTCAGGAGACCAACCAACATTTGTTAATTAGTAAAAGGATTCTCACATAAAATATAGCCAGAGAAAAGGAATCCGTTTGAGGCGGGTTTGGCTTTCAAAACTGCATGTGCTAGTCTCAGGCTATCAATAAGCAAGGTTGTGGCAAGACATGCCCTCATGGGTCTTATCAGGACTGCAAGACGTCCATCAGTATTAACTGTCAGGAAACTTCAGAGAGCTAAAGGTTTATTACTTACAGAGCCTTGAAACTACACAGCACCTCCAGGATCAAACAGCAAGGTCATGGGGAGATAAACACAGGGGTCTGGGGTTCTGGTCTTACTGGGGTGGAGGCTGGGTCCCACAGCTTCATGGGCTCCCTCTCTGCTAGTGAATTAAAACAAATGAGTGGGAACTGAAAGTTTGAGAAGAGAATAAACCAAGTGGCCCACATGGTCAGTTATGGAAATCCACCAAGATCTCAGAGCAGGGGGGAGCGGGGAGGGGCCCCTGCTCTCTGTCTGGTCTGATAGCTTCAGTGTGCTGGGGTCACAGGCTTCTGCGGGTGCCTCGGCGTCAAAGCTTAAGTTATGCACAAAATCGGGCCAAGAAACAACACCAGCTGTCAAGTTTGCACTACGAACACTGGCTGGGTGTTTCCTGATGACCCCTTGGTAACGTGGGATACGGTGGTGGACACCCGGGTGCGCAGGAGGTTGGTGGGGAGAGGGAAAGGATGAGGAGATGAGAGAATCACTCAACATCTGGCTCCGTCCATGGGCACAGCCCAGGTTCTCCCTTTGGAATCACCTGCTTTGTGACCGTAACAAGAGTGGAGGCCGGCTGGTGCTTGAGGGAGATGGTGTTGTTGGTGATAATGGAGTCGAGGAACAGAACAGGGGGTGAAGGGGAGTTGGGGGGCAGTTGAGAAGAGTAATAGAAATGTCTAAATTGTAAGGGCAAATGCTCTGGGCTAACTTCAGATTTTTGATTCCCTCACAGCTCCTCTCAGTGAAGAGGCAGGTGAGTCATCTACGTCTTGTTGTTCTGGGGTCTGGTGTCTCCGTCGCCTGGCTCCCATGAGGTCCTTCAGAGAGGGACAAGTACAGGCTGTGGAGATGTCCCAGTGTTGCAGCTCCCCTGGCCCAACCCGCCTCAAGACGGGCCCCCTTGGCTGGGTGAGGACAGCCTGCCTGGCCTGCCCAGGTAGAGTCCACCGCCTGGTCACCACCCCAGCTATAGGGACTGTGGCATCTGGAAGAGGGATTGTAGGCCAGACAGCCGGCCCCTGGGCCCCTGGGGGAGGATGGTTCTCCAGGCCCTGGGAACACATCTCCTCCATGAGGTCGGGCTGAATGTCCTCACAGCTTTGAGAACAGCTGTTCTCTAAGACACACGGCCGAGAGCGTGTGGATGGTGGGAATGGTGGTGGGTCATGGTTGCTCTGGTCCCGGGTGGGGAAGTCAATGCATTGCCCTGCGAGAGTCAGAGAGCATCTCTGCAGCATCTGCTGTAAGTGCTGGGCTGCCCTTGCTGTGGGAGAGCTGCTGGGGCCACGCTGCAGGGCAGGCACAATTTCTGCCCCTAACAGGCAGGCAAGGGTCTCCTAGGCCGTTGTCCGGTGGCCCTGGCTCCACGGCATCGCTGAACTCTGCGTGCCATCATACCTCTGCTACCCTCCTAACGTTGTGTGCCTACAGCTAATCTCACCTTGCTCTTCTTGACTTCAAGCTATGCTCACCAAAGGAAGTATAAAAACAAGACTTTATTCTATATGTAGAGAGCCTGGCCTGAAGCTAGAGTGATGGAGGTTTGTTCCCAGGCCTCACCAACACCAGCCACCAAGGGCAAAGTGTTCTTAGGGCTCCAAGACACTGTCTTGGAAGAGCAGACCCTCACCTCACCTTTCATGGCAAGAGAGGAATGGGACGGGGTGCCAGGGGCCGCTGCAGCAGCTCTGGCCCGGAGCCCGTTCAGGAGCAGGACTCTGTTGCACACACGCTGGGCTATAAAAGGTCCTTAGCAACCGACCACAGGCTCACGTAGTCAGCTGCGGCCCGGGCCCTTGAGCTTGTCCATCATGAACCTTTTCAGTGGCTTCTCTAACCATGACACAGAATGTCTACCCCCTTCCCTGATAGCTTTCTCCCTGGACATTTTCCCAGGGTCTAGATGACGTCTGTACTGGTGGTTTAAAAATCAGCTTGATTGTAAGTTCCACAGCCGAGTCCACAGGGGATCCAGTCTCCACCAGTAAAGGAGAGCGAAAATCTCAAATAAGCTAATTGTTTCTGCAACCCCGCTTTTCTGCCCTTCCGGTTTCATTTTTGTTAAACCAGATGGTTTTCCTTATGTCCAACAGGCAAATCTGGTTCTCCTCCTGGAACAGTCAGTAGCATGTTTTCCAAAAATTATGATTCTAAATTTCACGAGCGTCCTGTGGCATGGTGGCTCCGGTTCTGCCGGGGTATTTTATGAGGCACTCCCTCCTTTCTACGGCTGATCTCCGGTTCCCTACACTACACATCCAACTTCTGGCTGCCATGCCGCCAGGGAACAGGGGCAGAAGGTTTTTGTTCGGGGTATAACTTAGTTCTTCACCTCAAGGTCAAAATCCTCAACTGCAGCCCTGAAAGGTAATGCAAATGTCCCAGACACAGAAGGTGCCCTGCTACCGTAAATACGCAGTCACAAGGCAGTCGGAGGCTGGCAGTCCCAGGGGAGGATGCTTACTTTCAGCAATGACTCTTTTCACTACGATCAGTCCCCTAAGACCTGAACTATGAACGAAAGCTTCCCCACTAATTACTCATGGACTGGGTGGGGACGTGTTTGGAAACTAGTCAGGTGGGAAATCCTGAGGTTTGAGGTATGGGGTCTTATTCCAGTAACCAGATACCCAGGCCCCCTAGGCGGTTTCCTCTGAGCAGACAAGAAGAAGACAGAGACCATGAACTTAGAGCACAGCGTACTGCCTTCCAAGGCTGGATCAGAGCTGGGGAGGTGGGACAGCAGCATGTCCCCTGAGGACCGAGGTCCCCCGTGTGACATCACCAGTAGAGAGAGCTAACCAGGAGGAACTTCACTCTCATATCCCTGTGACAAATTAGGTTTACTTTGACATTCCTGCCATTGACCGAATGTTTGTGTCCTCACCCCCAGACTCCTGTGTTGAAACCGTAATCCCAGGAGGATGGTAGCTGGGGGTGGGGCCCTTGGGAACTATAAGGTCATGGAGGTGACGTCCTCAGGATGGGATTAGTGTCGTGAGAAAAGAGGCTGGAGAACTAGAAAGTGAAAATACACAAGACGTCTGCCGTCTTCAGCCCGGAAGAGCGGCCTCACCAGAACCTGACTCTGCCCGCACCTCGATCTGAGACTTTCAGCCTCCAGAACCCTGAGAAATAAATGTCTGTTGTAAATGAGACACCCGGCATACGGTGTTTTGTTACAGCAGCCCATGCTGACTCAGATACCCCACAGAAAAAAAGAGGACGTGGTGGCCCCAAGTAGGTAAAGCGGCGGGGGGGGGGGGGGGGGGAAGGTCCGCCCTGCCTGAAGGGGAAGGAACTGCGTTTTCCAAGAGCACAGGAAGGGGTCAGGCATCTGGCTTGCAGGAGAAACGGCAAATCCAGCCCCCTCACGCCCTCTTTTGCAGACTGGCTGACCCTCGAGGCTCCCTCCGTTGTCTTTGAAGGAGACAGCATAGATCTGATGTGCCAGAAGAAAAAGGACTGGTGGAAAATCCAGACCGTGGTGTATTACAGGGATGGAAAACAGCTACAGTTTCCAGACAAAGTCTCCAGCGTTTCTATCCCTCGTGCAGCTCCGAGGGACAGTGGCCAGTACTCCTGTTCGGCTACCGCCAGAAAATACTTCCTTCCGAGGTCAAAATCTTCGAGAAGCGTCGGGATTGAAGTACTAGGTAAATGCTTCCCTCCTGCGGGAGCTGGGCTGGATGAGACCAGGGCAGGGCAGGCAGGTCCCTGGAGGGGACGCCTGGCCCCACGGCAGATGTGAACCAGAGTCCCGCGGTGAGACCGCAGGTGGGAGCCGGTGAGGCAACCTGTCTGATCTGAAGGTCATTGTCTGGTCTGAAGGTCACATTGGCTGGGGTTGCTTTTGAGCAAGAACCACCGACTTCCTGCTCAGGATGCTTGTGATCCTTCCCTCCAGAGCTGTTTCCACGCCCTGTGCTCACTGTCAGCTCCTACCGGCCCACCGAGGGGAGCCCCGTGACCCTGACCTGTGAGACCCGGCCTTCTCCACAGAGGTCAAACGTTCAGCTCCAATTTTGCTTCTTCAGAGACGGCAAAGCCCTGGGGTCTGGCTGGAGCAGCTCCCCAGAGCTCCGGGTCCCCGCCATGTGGACGGAGGACTCAGGGTCCTACTGGTGCCAGGCAGAGACAGCAGCTCTCACGGTCAGAAAACAGAGCCTCCAATCCCAGATTCACGTGCAGAGTAAGTACCCCCGTGGGTCTCAGCGTGGGGAGTCAGGCAGCTTCACTCCTGGACCCTCGTCTTTTGGGTTCTCTTGCAATTCCTGTCCTTGTGGAAAGTGGGATGTGAGCTAGAGAATGGGCGTTTCGTAAAAATAACAAATGGGCAAGCTCCTGTTAAAAAACCGAACCCAGTGGAGTGAAAGTGAAGATGGGATTGACTGTATCAGGCATTCGTGAGTCAGCAGGATCCCAGCTAGCAGGCAGAGAGATGCTCAGGGGAGTTGTAGGAAATGCGAGTGTTTATAGGCACGAGGTGGGGGAAGGGGTTCTTAGCAAAATAAAAGAGGATTTCCCCAGGCCAGGACAGCTTTGCAGGATGAGGAAACTGCCCGGTTTTTGTTGGTTTTTTTCCTTTTTTTTGGTTTTTGGTTTTTTGTGTATCACACAGATAACCTCTTTAGTGCAGAACAGGAAATTTCAGACTGACTTTTAGGAGGTCGCGTTCCCAGGATGGGCTGAAACTGATTAAGTCTTGGTGTGCTGTCTATGAGCACCGGTACTGCATTTGCAGCTTTTTTTCCTTCTGTTATAAACACTCCTTATAACCTTCCTCTTCTTTATTGAAGTGATGTGCACCAGCCATAGCTACCCTTCCTGCCAGGCCGGTGTTTCGGAGTGAGCTGGGACTTCACCCAGCAAGGCACAGGCTCCCCAGGGGCTCTGCACATTCCCCCCCCCCCCCCCCCCCCCACGGCTTGCAACACAAGTTGGTTTGTTAGAAGGCACCACAGTGCTCCAGAGTCGGGGGACACATGAGGCCTCGGAGAAAAGCAGAAAAGCCAGAGGAGGCATTTTAATTCGTGTGGACCCCTTGAAACTGAGGATAATGCAGGAATGGTCACTGATGTTGTTAGTGGGAACAGTGCCTTTCCTGAGGTAGGACTGATGCTACCAGAGACCCCTTCACTCTGTGCAGAAGGCCCCACTCGGCACAGCAACTCCTCCCTGCAGAAATGCTCTCCTGTCCTTGGAGCAGGTGACCCATCGCACATTCGTTAGTGATCCCATGGTATTAGGCAGGATGGGGGGTGGGACATGCAGTATAAACACCCATATTCTTCAAGAGTCATCACTGTGGATTCCCTTCCTGTGGGCACTTCTAATGGATTGCATGAGCCCTGCCCTTATTCCCACTTCAAGCGTCAGCGTGAAGAAATTCACGGCCTGGTTGCAGAGTCCTCCCTAGTCCGGCTCCTCACCTGCCATCTTCATCTGTCTAGGAGTGCCCGTCTCTAATGTAAGCTTAGAGATCTGGGCCCCCAGGGGCCCGGTGATCGAAGGAGGGAGCCTGGTCCTCCTCTGCTCTGTGGCCAAAGGCACGGGAAACATCACGTTCTCCTGGCACAGAGAGGCCACAAGAGCCAGTGTGGGAAGGAAGACCCAGCGTTCCCTGTCAGCGGAGCTGGAGGTCCCGGCTGTGCAGGAGGGCGATGCTGGCCGCTATTACTGCAGAGCTGACAACGGCCATGACCCCGTCCAGAGCCGGCTGCTGAGCGTCCGTGTGAGAAGTGAGTTGCACTCTGAGTCAGCCCAGACAGAAACCCCAGACCAAGGCCGCGGTACCAGGAGTCACATGCCAGGGGTCAGCGGCAACCGGAGGCTGGGTCACCCCTGCAAGTTAGACAGCAGCATCCTTCTTTCCGTGCGAGAAAACATGAAGGGGCTGGACCGGCTTAGAAAAAGGCTGATAATGACAAGGGACCGTGTCTTTAGACAATAGCCCAGACTCGATAGCCCCCCCAATACTAAAGACATTGTTAAGAATCTTGGAGACACACAATGACCAAGGGGCCAGGCCCTTCACTGACGTCCTAGTCTGGGGGGTCTGTGTGTCTGCTATGGCCTCACGAATCCTCTCCACCGGCCCCTTGTCTCCCTCAGGTCCAGTGTCCCACCCCGTCCTCACCCTCAGGGAGCTGGGGCCCCAGGCCATGGTGGGGAACGTGGTGGAGCTTCACTGTGAGGCCCAGAGAGGCTCTCCCCCAATCCTGTACCGGTTTTACCATGAGAATGTCACCCTGGTGAACATTTCGGTCCCCTCTGGAGGAGGAGCGTCCTTCAACCTCTCTCTGACCGCAGAACATTCTGGAAACTACTCCTGTGAGGCCGACAATGGCCTGGGGGCCCAGCGCAGTGAGGTGGTACCACTCAACGTAACAGGTGGGTTGATGGTCCCTGGATACAGGAGTGTTATGAATAATGGTTCTGCTCCAGTAGTCGGCACTGGGACCATATCGGGCTTTTGGAAGATAGGCAGAGGTCCAAGTGATGTATACTCTGTGTGGGAGTTTGGAGTAGGTGATCTCAGTGCCTGGCTGCTTCTCTTCTCTCCACAGCAACCTGGAAAGTACACATCATACTCAGATAACGTGTGAAATTATATTAACCATTCCTACAGAGTACTGCACAAGGATTCCAGGATGCAAGACTTGACCCTCTAAGCCTGATGTACTGTGTCTTCCTGTAGGGACCATTGGCTGCAGAAGAGACCATGTCACAGCCAGAGTTCTCGGGACGCTGTGTGGTGGCCTCGGTTTTATAGCTGCTGCTCTGCTCTGTTATTACGGGTCCCACAAGATAGCAGGTTGGTTATTTACCATTTGTTTTGATTGCCTTTCATTGTTGTGAACTTTTCTATTACTGAGACAGATTGGATTTGAAAAAAGGAAGAAAGAAAATCTCCCCAAATCTGATGAATTATTTTACACTTCATGATTTTCTAAGGTTTCATGCAGTGGGTAATGCTGCCATATTACTCATTTTAGAATATGTCATGTTCCCCTGCGTGGAGATTAAAACCGTTAACACAGTCCTTCATGCTTGCCTTTTAAATAAAAATGTCCAATTGTTAAATTATTTAATAATTAATTATTTAATAATCTTCAATAGACATATTCAGTTTATATGCAGGGGAGTAAAACATAAGTAACTGGATTTAAAGAAAGGAAAACAATTTAGTACACTTTTCTCCTTTATTTATTGATTTTCTTATGTTATGTCACCATATAGTACATCATTAGCTTTTGATGTAGTGTTCCATGATTCATTGTTTGCATATAACATACAGTGCTCCGTGCCATATGTGCCCTCCTTAATACCCACCACCGGGCTCACCCATCCCCCACCATCACCCCTCTAAAACTCTCAGTTCGTTTCTCAGAGTCCACAGTCTCTCATGGTTCGTCTCTCCCTCCAACTTCCCCCAATTCACTTTTCCTTTCCTTCTCCTAATGTCCTCTGTGTTATTCCTTATGCTCCACAAGTAAGTGAGACCATATGATAATTGACTCTCTCTGCTTGACTTATTTCACTCAGCATAATCTCCTCCAGTCCCATCCATGTTGATGCAAATGTTGGGTATTTATCCTTTCTGACGGCTGATTAATGCTCTATTGAGTATATGGACCACATCTTCCTTATCCATTCATTTGTCAAAGGGCATCTTCGACAACTCTTTCCACAAACTCTTCCCACAGTTTGGTTATTATGGCCATTGCTGCTATGAACACTGGGGTACAGATGGACTTTCTTTTCACTATATCTGTATCTTTGGGATAAATACCCAGTAGTGAAATTGATGGGTTGTAGGGTAGCTCTATTTTTATTTTTTTGAGGAACCTCCCTACTGTTTTCCAAAGTGGTTTTACCAACCTGCATTCCTACCTATAGTGTAAGAGGGTTCCCCTTTCTACACAACTTCTCCAACATTTGCTGTTTCTTGCCTTGTCAATTTTTGCCATTCTAACTGGTGTAAGGAGATACCACAATGTGGTTTTGATTTGAATTTCCCTAATGGCTAATGATGATGAACATTTTTTCATATGTTTGTTAGCCATTTGTATGTCTTCTTTGGAGAAGTGTCTGTTCATGTCTTCTGCCCATTTCTTGACTTGATTATTTGAGTTTGAGAAGTTCTTTATAGGTCTTGGATAGATCTTGGATATTTATCAATTTCTTGTTAGTTACTCATGGCAAGAGCAGTGACTCCTCTTTCAATTCTTGGATGTCTCATATGAGTCACATGAGACATCTTCATGCACATGCATGCTGTGACTGGTGATGGCTGGAGGGTGGGGCCTCGACTGAGACTCTCAGCTAGAACAGAGGCACAACCTCTTAGTGTGGCCTGGACCCTTCGCAGCATGATGCTGCAGGGCAGTCAAACATGTTACATGCTGGCTTCCCTTTCAAAAGCAAGTGTGATAGCGAATCTGCAATGTGTTTTTCCACCTAATTTCAGATGACTTGGTTTCACTGGGTCCCTAATAAACTTGCTGGGATGCAAGGAGAGGGATCACAGCTTCCACCTCCAAATGGATATCTCAGTGTCAAAGAATTTGCAGCCATATTTTTTAAATTTCCAAACAAACCTCTGCACATTCCAGTCCATGCCTCCCCACCCCACCAGACATCCTGAAGCTCCAGCCCCTGGGCCACCCTGTCTGGCCTTGATAAATCCCCCACAGGACCAGTGGTTCCAGAGCTAGCCCTCTTTCCCAGAGCCTCATAGTTCTTCTCTATCCTATCGCCTCTTCAACCCTATAAATAGACTTCCACCAGTATTTTGTCAAATATTTCCAGTTCTCAGAAAAAAGGTCTGTTCAGTTTCTTCTTCTGTCATCATTGGAAGCATCAAAGCACCAGCTTCACTAACCAACACTCCCACAAAGCTGCTGTGCTTTCCTCATGACTTTTTCTCTGCTTTATTTGTAGGATCAGGAATTTTGAGGACTCCTCTAAGTGACATCCCCTTCTGACCCCTACTAATATTCTGCTAGCCAAGACATGTTACCTATGACCAATTATTGCCTTTGTTGTGTATGGCAAGCTTACACATATTATCTATAACTATAGGAAATAATTTTTAAGTGTGTTTTATGGTCCAGGTTTAATAATCTTGTGGAAGTTAAGGGGGCAGCCTTGTTCACACAGCCACTAGAAGGCAGAGCTAAGACTGGGTCCACGCTGGCCTGGGCACAAAACCTCAACCCTGCCATAGAGCCTCATGAACTTAACGATCCTCCTCTTGCATGTTTCCCTGATTTCCCCCAGCTCCCTCTCTTCAGTGAGTGTCATTTATTAATCTCTAAGATACAGGACAAGCATGGGGCACAACAGAAATGCAAGATAAACTTTTAAACTTGCAAAATGCTTCCTTAGACCTATCACAGGATGAAATAAATTTTGGAAACTCATCAGATAGTGCAAATGTAATTCAGTTTTTTCAAGTCCAACAGAAACTATATTTTTTTAAGCAGACCATTCAAGACTCAGGAACTGTGATACTGTTTTTTTTCTTTCATTATAGTTTTGAATTCATAAAAATATGAGGCTATGGAGAGGTTGTTTGTTAACATAAAATGATTTCTCATTCATCCATACTGATGAATTCTCTCACTTTTCATCTACATACCAATATACTATTGATTCTTTCAAATATAGAAACAATCTACAAAACAAAAAAATTTATCTTCTCCTTTTCAATTTTTATGCAAATTAAATTTTCATGTCTAATTATATGCTCAAGGACCAAGGACCTCTGGTATCTTATGTGGATAAGCTTGTCAGGTTCCTGTTTTTGAGGGAAATTATCTAGTATTTCGCTGCTATGTAGTGTAAATACCTCTTTTAATTAAGTTCCAGTTTTTTTAATTAAAATGCCTCTTTTAATTAAGTTCCAGCATTCTTATTTTATTAAGACAATTTCTCAGAAACTACTATAAATTTTTGCTAATACTTCATTGGTATCTGTGATTATCATCATATATTTCTCTTTTTCAGGTATTAAATCAACTAATTATATTATACCAGAATACCTAATATTGACTGATCTTTGCGTTCTTCATAAAAATCCAATTATAGTGATGCAGTTTTAATATAAATTAGCAATCTTTTGAAAGGTTTTTTTTTTTCCCATTAATAGTAATGTTGACACTTGCCAGATTTGTTGTTATTGTGATCTTTTCTGGGTTTTGTCTCACCGTCACAAAGGAAGCTCAACATTTTCCTTCTTTTTGTGTGTCTTACGTGTTCTGGAGTAGTTTACATGGTAATATAATGATCTGTTTTCTCAAGATTTTGTGGGGCTTCCTTGTGGAAGCTGTGCCTGGTGGGTTTGGGGGAGCAGGTCTTTGACAGCTATTGCCGTCTCTGCTCTGGTAACTAATCTTGTGAGAGGTGCTGCTAGTGCTTACTGACACCCAGCCCTCCCGTACCTCCGGGCGCATGGACAGCTGCATTTCTCTGTTTTCTCGAAGCAAGATGTGGCCAGAGGATTGCGGGCAGAAGCCGCTTGCACTGTTTCCTGTCAGAAGCATTTACCAGCGAGGTGCTAATGTCCCGTTGTCCTTCCCATGCGCTGGTGCTCATGCAAACGCATGCAAGGTTAACAGTGTCTCTAGATGGTCTGGCCTCCAGCAGCCTAGGTCCCTGAAGGACTCCGTCCCTGAGTGACAGAACCCCCAGCAGATTTCTGAAGGTCTGCAACACGAGTGGGAAATTTACAAACCTTCGCTGCTCTAAACCCTGCAAACCGAGGTTGGTTTGTTCAGGTAGCAGAGCGCACTCCATCCTGACCGACCACCACCCTCTGCTCACGTTTTCTTTATCTTCTGGGGAATTTCCCTAGAACATTGTCTGTTTTATCGAGCGTCGCCAATTTGCTTCCTTAGCATTGAGTGAAGTGCTGTCCTAGGGTTCTTCTAGGTCCCCCACGGCTGCACTTGCCCTCTGTGCCTTCTCCTTTCACATTCTCGACTGGCGTAGAAAAAGGAATATCCACCCCTTTTGATTAAAAAATGAAGCTGCTAGAATGATTTATTTGATTTGTCCATTTGCTTTCTAATTCTGAAATTGCTGCTTTTATCTTTGTTAAGTGGCTGCATTCTGTTCTTGTTAGTCTCATTCTTTGGAACAAATGAGACATTTAAAAGATTTGCTTTCCCTTGTCTTATATATTTATATATGTATTTAGTAGCTTAAGACTTAATTCCCTAAAATGTATATGTTACAGATATATCCAGATTTCTTCACAGTTCTATTAAGAATTTCCAGTTACACTAAGATCAGAGAAGATCGTTTTATACCATATTCATTTTTTAGAACATTTTTGAAGTTTCCTTTGGGAGCCAAGATATCACCGAGTCCACTTCAAAAATAATTTACTCAGGAAGGAGGTGTTAGAATCACACACATATACCGATTTCATACTGTTTGAAGATGCCATTCCTCGCCTTATGGTGGAATGACTTTTGGCTTGGTAGAAAATCCTGAGATCTTTCTTCCTTTCCTTGAAGAAAATAAGTTAGTTCTTCCTTCTCTAACACTGTATCCAAAAACTCTGATCAAGCTGGAGAGCTGGCTATATCACTAGGCAACGTTTTCCATGATTGCTGAGCCACCTCTAAACTAGAAGGGCTCCGAGTAGGGGGATGCTGGGTGAGAAGCACAAACGAGCACACCCCCAAATGCAGCAGGACTCTTGAGACCGATTATGTCCCTTGTAGTGGCCTCCGCTCCAGCCATGTGCACTTGTCCCCTGAGCTGTTAGTTGAAGGACCAGGAAAGAGTTCCTTGGCCACTGGTGACACAGCTGACACGTCCAAGCTGCTCTGCTGTGTTTCTTGTTCTGCATCTCTCTGTAAAGCTAGGTGGTATGAAGGAGATCCCAATGGGTCTTACGAAGGTCAACATCAAGCCCTACCCCAAGACAACGCTTTAGAGTGGGGGTTGCAGTACCAAAACGTTTAGAAAGTGAGAGGGTTCCGCCTGAATAAGGAGGCCAGTAAAGTCATCAGCAGTCAACATATATTTTGCAATAATTGAAAGAGCAATAAAAATTCCAGAAAGAGTGACCTATGCCTGTGAGGTTTGCCATTGGGAGTGGCATGTTACACCAGTAGGATTATCCAGCCAACGGTGCTGGAGAAAATAAGGAGTCCTCAGGATGCAATGCAACTGGATCCCTACTCTGAATCTTATACCCACCAAGACCACATGTGGTTAAGTCGGGGCAAAGTTTCAAGAGATAAAGGTGTCTCCCCTAAAACGAATGTTCCTTCATCTGCTTTTCAGGAGGACGCTCTGCCCCACATGCACCCAGGTGAGAACTTTCCTATTCAAAATGGGAACTCTAGAGAACGTCTCCCTTCATGATTTTCCATTGTGAATCATGCTCTTACTACTTGCACAGGTCACACAGTATCTTTCTGTGACACTCAGCCATGTCTGTGTTCATTACATTTGTGGATCAGGGTGCTATCTCGTGGTGGCCCATGTGATAAGGTGCTATCTTGTGTAGGAGTCAAGATTTCTAAATTAGTTTACTAATTCACATTCTCAAGATTATTTATGGAGACTTACAATGTATGAGTAAGTTCTTGTCAGACTTTGAAAGGTGTGAAAACATGCATAAAATGGAGTTTATTTCCACAGGGGACATATTGTCTTATGAAGAATATATGCTACATACAGTATACAAAGGAGAGAGATAAACTGATGAAAAAGAAGCAGATGAAGTTCTAGGAGACCTTGTGAGAGAAGAGATTAAAGCTGAGGCAATATTGTTCTCTTGTTTATAACTTTTGAAAAAGCTAAAGATGAGGAATCGAACATTTTTGCCAGATCAGAGGGGCCATCCTATAAAAAAGTACTCTGTGATTCTGTGGCCTGTCTCTGGCTGCCCACCTAAAAGACCACACCCTGAGAGGCTAGACTAAGAGCCATCAAATCACATGAGCCAAGTGCCACGTCTGCCAGGCTTCTCCCACATTCTCCCCAGCCTGCCTTCTCTGTGTTCTCGCTCTTGCCCTGGAGACTATCATGTAGTTAGTTTGCTTTTTCTCAGAGACGCTTCCAGTGCAAACCCTCAAGAGTCCACCCATGCCAGCTCACTCCCCGACATAGAGGAGCTGCAGCCAGACTATGTCAATGGTGAGTCTCCCCGACTGGAAGGGGCTCCAGGGCTGCAGCATGGAGGGAAGAGGAAAGCAGGTAAGAAAACATGACGAGGTCTGCACGCCCTGGTACCCTGAGTCCCAATCTCAATCAATAAATGACCCTCAATCAATAAATGACCCTCAGGTTGAGGTTGGGAGGACAGTCACAAAGCAGGAGTCTGGGACAGCACATATAAAATTTGAACCTCATGTCCATGGATGTCTTTGAACCAATGTCTTTTCCTTGCAGTGAGCCCTATAGATGTGGTTTATTCCCAGGTCTGGAGCATTCAGCCACCAGAAAACTCAGGTGAGAAACTACAAAATGGTTCTTGTTAGATGCGTCTTCCCAGTAAGGGGCACCACGTGCACAAGTGAGGCTTGCTCACATCATTTGACCTTCATATATGCAATCTGTGAATCCAAGAAGGAGGAAGAGGTATTTGCAGGCAGGTTCTCAGGGAGGAGCTGAATTACAAAACAAAACAAAACAAAACAGATGGTCAGTTGAGAACCGACAATTAGTGAGAATCTGGGATACAAGGCAAAGGAATAAGACAAATCAGGAAAGAATGAGAATATCTGAAGTATGGTATGTGAAGTCCAGTCTGAAGACGCCATGGAAAGGGTCACTGAACACATCAGCCTAATCTGGAGACTTGCGCTTTGATGTGTAGTCTTCCAAGAGTTGAGTCAGTAGTTCTTTAGAACTGCAGAGTCATGTCCTTCAAGCTACTGCTCCACTGCCCTTAAAGCTGCAACCTTCAGCCGTGTCCTTTGCTCTGTACTCCTGGCTGCTTCTGTTGAAGCCAGAGGCTGCTGGCAGCCTGGCAGGTGTCCCAGGAAAGGGTCAGCCAGCTGTACTCCTCTGAACCACAGGTCCTTGGCCAGCCTTGCTTACAGTTGTACCACAGCAGCCTACAGAGAGCCCATGACCCTGTCATTCTCCTTCCCTGCCTGGGACCAGCCCAGCAAACCTGAAAAGGCACAGTCTTGCCCACTGCATGCTTATCCTGCAGGCCCTCCCGGGGCTGATGTGTTGCCAAGGACAGGAGGGGGATTGGTTTCTATTCTGCCCACCTGAGATGAAGGGAGAAGAAAGCAGGCCCCACACCCTCAAGTGGAAGTGTGATTCAGGCCTCCCATCCTTCATCTCTGTGTCCCATTTCCCTCTGTGTAGTGCATGAACACCTGTGGTTTTATCTGAAGGACATAAAGAGATAACAGGAGAATGAGCTCTGACAGAATATTGTCAATGATCTACAGAAATTGTATCAAAGAGAGGAAAGGTTTTGTTTAACAAGGGTTGACAGAAGGCTTAGAGCTTGGGTGGTCTTCAAAGGACTGCAGAGTGGACAATATTAAGGCATGGGTTTTACAGAAGAACAAGAGAAGCTGGAAACCACACAATAAGCATTGCCATCCTGTACCCTGGAGCACTGTCTGAGAATGAAGTCTAAGTAATATTTTTTTTCTCCACAGCAAACACCAGAAGGATGATTCTGGAGAACAAGGTGAGCTGGACTTCTGGAGAGTTCCTTCCTCATCTAGTCCCCCACCAACCATAGTCCTTTTCTTCCTTCACCTGCGCATCTCTTCTAGGACTCTCATATCATCTACTCTGATGTGAAGGAGACATAACACTCGGAGACACTGGGGGGCAGAACCCCAACAAAGATGGAACAGCACTAAGGGCTGAAAAAAAGTTTATAAAAAAGCCAAACTTCACGACGTCTCACAGACAGAATGTGCGGCAAGTGCTGAGAAGGCCAGCTGGGTCATCGTTTTGGTTCTCATCACATTCTCTCCCAATGTCCTCTTCCATTTAGTCAATATTTACCGAACCGCTCCTGAGTCCCAGAAGCTGTGTGGGATGATTATCTTTGTTACGTTCTCTCTTTTTAAAATTTTTAATTTAAATTCAATTTAGTTAACATATAGAGTCTTACTAGTTTCAGAAGTATAGTGATTCATCAGCTGCATAGAACACCCGGCGCTCATTACATCAAGTGGCCTCCCTAATGCCCATCCCCCAGTCACGCCCTCCCCCTCCCCTTCCTTCCAGCAGCCCTCCATTTGTTCCTAGAGTTAAGAGTCTCTATGGTTTGTCTCCCTCTCTGTTTTTATCTTATTTTATTTTTCCTTCCCTTCCCCATGTTCATCTATTTTGTTTCTTAAATTCCACGTATGAGTGAAATCATATGGTATTTGCTTCAAAGTTCGAAGAGTTGAGGAAGAACAAGGAGCACAAGAGACAAGCCTTCATCTACATCTGCTCTGAGGTGATGTGAACAGAATCCATTTCTGGAGCTTCTCTTCATCTTCCAAGCTGGGAATTCATTGCCTTTTGTCTCCACAGGCAGACATCTCAAGTTTTCAATAAATCCTCTCTTGCTCTTGTGAGAACTTTAGGGTTGAGTTTGTGTGAAGGAACAGCACCTTGAGCTGGCTTGTCATATTTGTCCATTTTTGAATGCTTGTTTTGTACATTGACTCACATTGATTTAAAAGTAACAACTGTATTTATGTCTTCTTGAAATGCTGAATATTTTACATCCATTGGTACAATCATGCAAGGAGTAAGATCATAACCTCTGGGAACCCCGTCTAGGGTGGGGTCCCAATCCCATCCCCCACTAATTGTGTAGTCTTCAACAAACTACTTAACCTCCAGGTGCCTCAGTTTCTTCACCTTTAAATGGGGGCAAACCATTTGTTAAATATTCGTAATTCACATAGAACAATGTCTGGCATTAAGTAGCACCAAATAAGTTTTCATTAAATAAAATATGCATAATTATCACTTAACCTCAAACTTAGTACAAAAATGTTTAAAAAGTTGGGTAACGAGAATCTCAAACAAAGTGGCTATCAAATGCAAATGCAACTATCAGATTTTTAACGCTTTGATTAATATCTTCTATAATCCACTCCCTTGCTAAAGATAGGTCCCCAATGGGAAGGACAGAGTGACTGGGGCTTGGGTTTGGTCGTTAATCTACAGAGAGATAATCTGGAATATTTTAGAAACTATGCACAACAAATTTGATGTTTATCAGAAAAAAATAATTTAAAATGGTTATAATTCTGATGGCTAAGTAGCCAGTGGCCCCTCTCATCCATAGAGGCGGACCGTCTAAGAGCTGCCACGGAACGCTCCTCCTGTCCACACACTTCACATGCACAAGTATGACCCCAGTACTCTGCAGTCTGAGGGCTACCACCTGGACGTGACTGAAGTCACAAAACCCATGGGTTTTAATCTATAAAATACTGTATCTTCACTGTAGAAAATTTAGAAATACAGACAGTGAAAGAGACTATTAGCTCACTCATACTTTCATCACTCTGATAATTGTTATTATCTCAGTAGCCATCAGCCAGAGTAGTATTTTCCATGAATGTGCTCTCGTGCTCATAAATATGTGATTTTAAAGGAATAATAACTGTAACCTGTTTTTATTTCTTAAAAAATTTTGATGTTTTCATGCCTTTAAATGTTCAAAGATCTTTGTAGTTTGCTTGGTATGTTTGGATACATAGTAACTTGTTTTGTAAATTACTTATTGGGGGACCATTATCATATTGACAATTACTCACCATGATGAGCAGTGTTGGAGTGAATATCTTTGCTTCTGAGTCAATATTTTGGGTAGTATTACAGTTTGGAGAGATTAAACATATTACTTTATTCAGAGTCAGACAATAACTTGGCAGGATTTCTCCCGAGGCACCTGGGTAGTTGTGGGGAATCCCTCAGTTTACCGTTACTGGCACAACTCCGAGGTGAAGGAGAGAGCAACAGTTTCCATCGCTCCCGCCTTCTGCGTGAGCAAACAGACCAAACCCTGGAGGGATCTCTTGCTTCCTGGCTTTCTTTTCATACAAAACATCCTGGAGAGCAGCTTCCAGCTCCTGCCTCCTGTGACTCTTGCAGGAATCCCCTGGGCCAGCCGCTGGGAGTCTCTTCTCCAAAGGCAGAGTGAAGAGGACTTCGTGCGGATGTAGGGGGCTGGGTGCTGCAGGCATGTGGGGAGCGGGACAAGACGAATGAGACAGGGAAGCAAGAGGATGGAGACCCAGCAGGAGGGCATCCCTGGGGCTCTCGTGGGGTCCAAACCTCTGGCCAATGCCTAGAAGCCGTCTGAGCCCACAGCCAGTCCAGTATCCGGAGATCATCGGGAAGAGCCTAGTTTCCAAGCGTGCGTAGACATGGTACCTCTCCATTTCTATCAGGGAAAATGATAGTCCCTCTTTGTCATACATTTCTGTTCTGTTTATTCGGGAAACTTTGTATGTGATGTAATTGGGATTTTTTTCCAGTACTAGACCCTCCTTTCTTCCTTTGTGGGTGTGGAGAAGGAGATGCCGAGCAGTGGGGAAGGTGCAGTCTGTGGGGAGATGCAGAGAGTAGGCGGTCAGAGAGGACAGGGAGGGGGAAGAGAGGCAGAGCGGATGGGGCAGAGGCCTGGGCGTCACACAGGAGCCAAGCCCAGGCCCCGGGCCCCTGGGCCGCGCACCTGCTGCTCTGGGCCATGAGCTCCCGGGTGGTTTCCCCGCTGCTGCATCTCGTGGGTGCTCAGAAATGCTGTCCTTCTGGCCAGTTCAGGAAACACAGGGACTCCGCCCCAGACACCGGAGGTTGAGGCCTGCTCCCCGTGCAGGCCCCAGGCTGCTGCTGGCTTATGGCCTCTGTGAAGTGGACAGATGCCAATTGGCTATCTGAAGCTCTCTGGTTACTGACCCTTTCTCTTAGGGACTCATCACTGGTGCTCTCTGGCCTGGCTCTAGCTCACACATGTCTTTGTTTCACTAGCATTTGGGGTTTTTTCCCCCATTAAAAACTTTCCATTTGTGGACAAGATGGCTTCAGGCTGTTCCACATATTCTGCACCTTGGAAATCCATGAACAACAGGAAATTGGGTGTCTACCAAAACCTTACACGAACTGTCCCAAGCATGGGACACACAGATGCAAGGAAGCAGGAGATGCTCAGAGAGGAAGACGCAGGTGGAGGATGGAGTGCTCTCTGGATGAGAACTTTGCTCCCCAACATTGTTCGAAAGGGGTTCCCTGCTGGACCCTCCAGGGCCCTTATCCCACCAGCAGCGTCTGGGATCCACAGGACCCCAGCTGTTGTGGGCCCCAAATTTAACAGCAGGTTGAGGTGAGCTTCTGGGCCCCTGAGAATTCCCGTCTCCCACTTCTACCCACAGTGCAAGGGCTGTGGCCATCACTGAGAGGGACAGAGACGTGCTTGGGACAGAACAGTGACCACGGCAGGAGCACAGAGACATGAGCCGGGGGTGGGTGAGCAGGGAAGGACACGGTGGACGTCCTTCCCTCCACACCACCTGAACACACCAAACCGCGCACAGCTTAAGAATAGCCAAGTCAAGACCTTAAACATGGAAATTACAAAAGTCAGAATAAGTAACTGGCAGGTGGACGTGTTCACACGTGGATTAATACTGAGGAACCAGGGAGTAACCTGGAAGGTCAGAAAATCTCCCCCGGAAATACCAAAATGGGGTAGAGAAACAGAAAGTCAAAGGAAGGCAGTCTGTGCGCTGGCTGTGCAGGCATCCCTGTGTGTTATGTCCGTGCTATCGGCACAAGAAAAAGAGAAGGAGAGTCTAGGGGGAAATCACCCAGGATCTTACATGAGCAGAGAAAAGAAAGATCTCATGTTGGAAGTGTCCTAATTTGCTGAGCTGAGTAGATCGTGAGAGCCAAACATCACAGTTCAGCAGGTGAGTGTCCGAGACCAAGGGACAATTCCGAAATATCAAGAGAGTAAAACACTGTAAGTCACAGCAATTAGATGGATTTCCAGCTTCCTACAATAACAAACAACATGAGACGTCAATGGAAAATAGCATTTTCAAAGTGGAAATTATAAAATTTCATACCTAGCAGCCCTTTCCTTTACCTCTGAGGATGAATATGATCTTCTGGGGTATAAAAGGCCTCAGTATTTTATACACAGCATACACCATACACACATGCCACACACACACACACACACACACACACACACACACACACACCACGCAGCACACACCCCACAGACGCTCCACACACTAGACACTCACCACACACACACAAACACAGAGATGCACACAAACACACGCACACCTGAAAACATCCTTAGAGGAAGTGCTCTATGGAGCCAAAAAATATACTCAGAGGTATGACAGGAGATATGGAAAGTAAGTTTGAGCAATTAAATAGTAAAATTTTGTTGATTATTTATTAAAGTGCATTTATTAAATGCTTACTGTGTGCCAGGCCCTAGGAGTGTAAAGGTTACTAAAACAGTCTCTAGCCTCAGGGGAGTGGAAGACAGAAGTTTTTAAAATAAAACCCATAGGAGAAACAAACACGCCTCTCGTGTGTTTGTCCCCATGACAGGGAAACAGATAGAAGAGATTTTATACTGCATCCCAAACCAGGAATAAGCTCTCTCCTCTGATTCTAAGCACTTTCATTCCTCTCCTAAAAACACTTGTGTCAGGGAAGTTTCACCTGTGACATGGAGGATGGACACAGGACAGTCGGGGATTTGCCAACAGAACAAAGAAAACGCAGGTATTTTAGGCAAAGACAAGTGCAAAGGGACTGGGGCCAGAAAGAGCCCTTCCAGTACAAACATTTTTCCCCATCACTAGAGAGCTCTGTACAAGAGCAGGAGGAACCAAGGGGTGTGAAGGATCTGTTTTTAAGTAGCAGGCTTCAAAGGCAAGGTCCTTACCCTTAAAACACAGCTGTTTAAGACAGAACCCAATTATGAGTACCCAGCTTTCTCTGAGCCTAATACAGCAGATAACCTATTGTTTATTTTTTAAATTATTTTTTTCTTGGTGATCTAGAGGACTATTTTCAAACTTCTTTAAATATTTTATAAGTAATATCTGGCAGTCTCCTAACCAATTGAGTATATTTTGTTGCAAAATAAACCACTTCTCATCTTTCAGCAAGAAAAAAAGAAAATCCCACTAAATTTGAATAAAGACATCACCCAATGAGTTAGGACACAACCAAAGTTTGTTTTAACTATTTCTTTGGGGGAGGGGACACCACACTTCTAGTCAACTAAGAGGAACAGTTTTATAATCTTGAGGTTTCATGGGGTTTTTTGTTTTGGGGTTTTTGTTTTTGTTTTTGTTTTTTTACTCATCTTGCCATGAATCCGCAGGGAATGGGTTCCCATGGCTCAGGCTCCTTTCTGTGGTTCTCGCAGCGTGCGTCTCTGGGTGGGACAAGCAGTGGGACCTGAGTACCTCTCTCTTTGGCTTCTTTCTCTTTCTGATCACTTTCCTTCATGTGCTTCAGGAAGCCAGCTTGGCTTCCAGTGCTTACTACACTCACTGTGCACATTAATTCTCTTGGCAGGAATCTGGCCCTTGTGTGTTCATAGCAATGCTCACAGCCTTCTGGGTGACATGCAGAGTCTCCCAGAACTGTCCCAGTGTCACCTTTCTCATGGATTCACACGTACGTGGCCAAAGGGACCACTCCACATGTTCTGAGAGGCTTATGGAGGCTTTTGCTGGTGCCTCTCCTTTTTCCCTTTGTGTTGGTCATTTCGGTGAATTACTAGAAGATGGTGGTTCTGGCTGAAATTTTGTTGCTTAAATAAGCAGCTGTTAAATGTTGGAAAGAAAAATAAAATAAATTTTTAATTTCTATTACTTAAACCCTAGACTCTGATAGCACCATGGAAGGGTGGGGAGGAATTGTTTCAAAAAATATAAATGAGTGTTGTTACTCATCTTAGTAGTCACGGGCCCCAGGAAATAGAGTGTGTGACTTTCAGAGCAGCCCGTCCCCGGGCCACGGCCACTGCAGGGAGCATGGCTGTGCCCCCCCATATGTGCTGGACTGGACAAAGCCACCAGGATGTCTTCACCAAAGGCTGTAAGTAAAAGGGCTATTCATAAAATTTGGTTTGGAAACAAAATCTTAGAATGGACTGAAATTTACCAGCCTGGCCTCGGCCAACACTGAGATGGCTGCAGAGAAGGGAAGCCTGCTTGGAAGCAAGCACCGCGCGAGCAGGTGCACTCTGACATTTGGGGAGAAGCGGACACCGCAGCACTCTGGGCACAGAGCCTGTCGGGGAAGGCGAGCCGGCATGTACAGGGAAGACGACTTCTGATTCAAGCTTCTTGGCTCGCGCTGAGGCGGTGTGGACAGCTAGACTCAAGTCAGGGAACCAGCAGGAGCACGTCAGCCCGGGGTTGTGATGAGAATCCTGGCTTTGCTGGGTTCCAGGGGGCTCGGTGCTGAGTTAAGCAGGGCTGGTGGGGTGGCTGACAAATGAATTCTGAAATTACAAAATCCAGAGTAACCCAGAGAACCTGTTGGCTTCAAGACTCGTCAAGGCCAGCTTCACACAGAAGTGAAAGTGGGGCAGAGTTCGGCTTCCTTACCAGAAGGTGAACAGAAATGTTGGTCTCCGGGTTAAAGATGTTTCATCTCAGTGTTGTCATCCTTTCAGAGGTACAATTCTAAAATTCCTATTCAAAAAAAAAAAAATAAATGAAAGTCCTTTCAACTAGCTATGGGGATCTGGGATAAAGATCAGAATGCAAACAGCTCTGGAGGCTGTTATGTTCTGTGGCCATATGCGGAGGGGGTGGAAAGCCCATGTGAAAATGTTGGGAAGGGACTGAGCTGAGACTGAGGTAGCCTTGTAAGGCTGTCAACAAAAACCCAAATCTGATGTCTGTGAAGCTCTGGGAACAACCCTCCTTTTAGGGTTGGGACCTCAAAGGGCTCCACTGCCCATGTAATGGTGAATTGGAAGTAAGCTAGCCCTCCTACAAATGGGTGCCTGGCTTCAGCTCATTTGGTGGCTGGAAGACCACCATGCTCGGATGTGGGTTAAGATGATCTTGTCCTGGGACACCTGGGTGGCTCAGTGGGTTAAGCCTCTGCCTTCGGCTCAGGTGGTGATCCTGGGATCCTGGGATTGAGCCCCCAAATTGGGCTCCCAGCTCCCTTTGCCCCTGCCTCCTTTTCCCTGCTCATGCTCACTCTCTCTCTCTCTCTCTCTCAAAATAAAACATAAGATCTAGGAAGAAAGAAAGAAAGAAAGGAAGGAAGGAAGGAAGGAAGGACGAAAGAAAGATGATCTTGTACTGCTAGTGCTTCCAGATCCCCGACTTTTCCAAAATGAATTAAATATTCTTGGGAATATTTATTCTTGGGAATATATATTCTTGGGAAAAAAATAATTCAACTTGGGCTTCAAATTAATTGTATAAGTTAATTTCCAAATGCAATGAGCGCATAAAAACAGTCCCACAAGGAAACGAATCACCATGAGTCACCATCAGAAGAAGTAGAGGGACAGGTCACACCCGCAGTTGGCTGATCAAGACAAGAGAGAAAGCACCAATAACCAATGTCTGCAATGAAGAACATGCCATGGCCATATATTCTGAAGTTATTAAAAATTAAAACAAGACGATAACACTTCATTTTAGTAAAAATGAAAATTCGATGAAACAGAGAGTTCCCAGGAAAATTCATACTTTTTTCCAGGAAGAAATAGTGAAAAATACACTGAAGGAGACACCAGGAGAGAAACAACACCCGACCAGCACTGCAGTGATGAAATAAATTGGACCAACGGTTTAAAACTTGCAACAAAGAAAACTCCAGGCCCAGAGAGCATTCCTGGCAATTCTACCAAGTATTCTGAAAGACATGATGCCAATGGACCCAAACGCCCGCAAATATTTGAAAAAGGTAATGTATTTTGTGAGTGATTTTATGAACCAAGCGCAGTTTTTTATCACACTTGTTGCCCTTTTGTTGTAAAAACTCATGTAATGCTTTGCAGGGTTTAGGGATCCTGTCTCATTTCTCTTTGTGTCTCCAAGAGCAGCTCTGCGATGTCCCTGGAGGTTGGCGGCCATGCTCACAGACGGTTTACCAGAACCAGCCCTGCTCCCGTGTGAATCCTCCTAGCACCACCGGGCAGGTCCCAGGCACTCTGGGCAGTGCTGGGCAGTTGCCCCCAAGATGCAGGGGAAAAGTGCTAATTAAATAACACCAATGTCACTTGGCATCCCAGGGTGAAAATTTGCTTCTAATTACGATTTCCATCCGACATCCAGTCCAATAGGCTGTTCAGACCATTCTACGATGAGATTGAAGAGTATCCTAAGATCCTCTAATAGTAAAATTACAACCTCCAGGTGCCATCAATTACACTCCAAACTCCTTCTCTTGTCAATGTCCCCTGGAAGAAAGTGAGGTTCAAAGATTCAATTGCCAGGTCAGAAAAATTCCAGACACGTTAAAAATCAAAATAAACCAAACCCTGACATTATATTCTCTTTTGTGAGTCAAAATTCTCAAGAAATGAAAATCACCCTTTACCCTGATTTCTCTTCTGACTCGATCTCCGCTCAGAAGCGGTTCTCAGGGTCTGGTGGAGCTGAGGCCAGTGCAGCAGGGCTGTTCCCGGAGAACCAAGCACTTCCTTCCAGGACTGCAGAAATTGGATTAACGCAGTGCCAAGGTTCTTGAGAGCCACACTTGGTTTTAATGATTTTGAAGAATTAACAGGATTCAGAGATGACCCCAGCACAAGCCCCCCGGCCCCGCGCCCTCTGGATTTTAAGAGGCCAGCCCCAGCCTGGAGCACATACACCGAGCAGACTCACGCCCCCTACCCCCCGGAGCCCGTGGGTAAGGTCTCCAAAGGCCCTAACAGAGCCCCAATCACATATGAGGAAAGGACGGGAAGTGAGTCCTCTGTTGGCCTCAGTAGGGTGTAAGTTAGTTGGCGTCAGTTCACATACACTCAGCTGTGAGACACCCTTCCAGCAACGGTAAATGCTGGCACCCAACATTCGCTATCTTGGGGATGGGTGGAAACCACCTATTTTGTACCTTCTCTCAGCTTTCACTTCCCCTTGCTTGAGGCACGTGGCGCTGTGGTTCCCGGCGGAGCGGGGGCCTGTGTGACACGGCGTCTACAGCAAGCAGGCAGGCTGCTGCTGCTTCCTGAGAACGGCTCTGGCCTGACAAGCCTGCCAGATTCACCAAGTCCCCACCCTTACTGCCGGCAGAAGAGGTATCTCAGCAGATTGTGGAAATGGAACGGCTCTGTGCCAATCTGAAACTTACACCTCACGCAGTCAGTCCAGGAAGACGCGACTCTTCCCCCAGGTGCACCCCAAGAACCTGAACTTCTCCCCACTTTTAATTTCCTAAATTTGTCAGTCACATTCTTGGAGGGTACAGGCAAGAATTAATGTGGCTATAAGAATGAGAAGTCCAACAAAGAAACCTTTAATATTTGACCATAATTCTCCCCCAAACCAGGCACCTAACAAATTGTTAAAAACAAAGGGAAGGATCTCGTAGACCCTCAACTTGAGTATTTATATTTTTTAGCTGTCCTGTGACAGTTTTATGGTAACCTGGGACGTATACACTGCATTCTGTTTTTAATAATGGCACAAGCACCTCCTGTGTTTCTGTTAGAACGTCTGAAGTCATTCCATTTTGTAGAACTACTTTGCACATCTGTGCAACTTCAATATTGAGTAAGGAGAGGCTTGTTTGTGAATCATTGAGTGCTTTATGGTATATTTATTAAGGGCTTCCCCATGCCAATTTATGCTTTCTAACCGTACAGATGTAACAAAGATGGGTGTCAGATGGTCATACCAAAGAAAGATAGATCAAGTCCATCTTTCTTTCTTTGAAGTTGGGACGATTAGCCAGGGTGGTGATGGTTTTAGTAATGCACCCACGAATCCAGGCAAAACCTAAGGTGTAGTGATCTATCCACCCTGAAGGAAGCTGGGGGCTATTGATGAGTTCCACATAACCAGAGGGTTCAATTTGGAGCTAGCTGTCTGATTCCAGGCCACCTCGTCTAATCAGCTGCAAGCCAGTCAGCAGCCTGGAGCAGGATGGTTTGGGGACATGTCTCTAATGATAGTTACCCTAGATGTTGTTGCTATTTGGCCGTGTATCATAAGTATGACTCCTTTGTTCCCAACATAAAATTGCATTTTGACTGAGCTGCCCAATGATGGGTGTGGGCCATACTCATGTATCCCAAATTTGATATATACCCTTCTCAGTATAATAATAAGTAGGATTTTGTAACTTAGCCACTTGATGGGCATCAATTTGTGGAGTTGTAAAGCTAGTTCATGTATTAATAATTTGAGGGTATAAAAGAGTCTGGTTATGTCCTGGTAAATTCCATGTCCTCTTGATCATGGGCCAAGAAGAAACATTCTGGTTAGTGATAGATTTATCATGAATCAGGGTATCATTATATGTTATTCCTTGAAATGTAAGTATATAGCAAATGCCAATCAGTGCCTTGTAAAGGGGAAACCCACCAGAGTAACCCAGAGATCCTTCATTTGGACAAAGTTCCACATATCCAACAAACTGTCTGACTTGGAAGTTCAGCATAATGTTGCATCCATTGTGGAAAGGAACTCTCTGTTGAGACGGGTGAACAGAGAACAAAGAGAAACTATGCAACCTTCATTGTCATCTGAAGAAGACTTGGAGGTCTTCTGCAGGTTTACAGGAGTAAGAAGGCACACTAGCTTGCTCATGGGTTTTCTACGAAGGAGGGACAGGTTTTATTCCAGATATATGTTTTATTCCAGGAAGAATGTCCCTCTAACTTTACTGCAGGGGGAGTACATAATATGACCCAGTATAGACCTTTCCATTTTGGATTTAAGTCCCCCACTGAACTTGATTTCCAGTCTTTTAAACAAACCCTGTCTCCCGGGCTGACCTCGGGTGGACTTTCAGTTATACTGAGTCGGTTTCAGGAAGCAGATGATCAGTGTAATCACTACGTGGTGTATGGGTTAAACAAGCCTTCAGTGAGTAGTTTAATAGAGTAGGATAATGTCCTTCCAGTAACAGGTCCACTGTAGGAAATGGCTTTCTATATAAGAACTCAAAACGGCTGAGTCCTACAGGTTGTTTTGGAGTAGTTCTCCTCCTGAGAATTCCTATTGGGAAGACAGTAACCCAGTTTTCTGGGTCTCTAGGCTAAGCTTAGGAAAGGGTCGTATTAAAGCATTATTAGCTTTTTCTACGTTTCCACAGGATTGTAGGAAATGTTTAATTTTTAAAGCTGCACTATTTGTTATTTGTGGAGAAAAAAGAAAACCATGATCACTTGCAGGGACTGTGGAAGGCCAAATCGAGAAACAACTTCTCCCAACAAAACTTTTGTTGCTACAGGGACACCTGGGTGTCCTCAGTGGGTTACAGGTCTGCCTTCGGCTCAGGTCATGATCCCAGGGTTTTGGGATTGAGCCCCGCATCGGGCTCTCTGCTCCGCAGGGAGCCTGCCTCCCCCTCCCTGCCTGCAGATCCCCCTTTCTGTGCTCTCTTGCTCTCTTTCTCACTCTCTGTCAAATAAAAATATTTTTTTTTTAAAAGGGCAGCTTGGCTTACTTCCATGGTTCTCTCGATTTTACAAGGAAAAGACCTTGATCCATCCAGTGGAATTGTCCACAAACACCAGTAGGAGTTTTTAGTCTTTGAAAGGAGACATCTTTGTGAAATCAAGCTGCCGGGCTCTCCTGTATATGTTCCCTGCCTTTGGACTGGTTTTAAAAGTGGGGGAGGGGCGGACTGTGCCTTCTCAATTACTCGTGCGCAAACGATACAGCATTGACAGACTTGTTTTATTGTAGTTGTTAAATTTACTCCATCAAAGATTATTTTAAAGATTTTATTTATTTATTTGATGGAGGGAGATCACAAGTAGGCAGAGAGACAGGCAGAGAGAGAGGAGGAAGCAGGCTCCCTGCTGAGCAGAGAGCCCGATGCGGGGCTTGATCCCAGGACCCTGAGATCGTGACCTGAGCTGAAGGCAGAGGCTTAACCCACTGAGCCACTCAGGCACCCAAAGATATTTTAAATTAAATAGTCTAAAGTATTTTTGCCCACATGAGTGGTCTGGTGTAAACCCTGTATTACCCTCCATTGGTTATTTTTGGGTATAAAGATTTTCCTTCATCATTAACAAGCCAGTCCTTTGCTTATTTTTTTTTTTTTAATCCCCATTCCTAAGCTATGTGAACTTTTTGGTCTAAATACACTGGAGTTATGGACTTTATTCGAGTTAGGACTGGTATAAAATTGAATATTTATTTATTTTTTGCTGTTTGCTGGGCTACACGGTCTGCCAAATTATTTTCTTTCTATTGTGAAGCTACGTCCTTTTGATGTCCTCTTAGGTGAATTACAGCTCCCTCCTCCCGCCCTCTCTCGCCTCCCTGGGCAGGTCTACAGTCTCGAGAAGTATTTCAGGCCCGTATTTGATTGGGGAGTTCTGGCCTGATAATAATCCCCTTTCTTTCCAAATTGCTCCATGAGCATGTAGTACCAGGAAAGCATGTTTGGAGTCAGTGTAAGTATTAACCCTTAGGCCTGTTGCCAACTGAACAGCAAGGGTAGGTGCTATTAATTCAGCCTTTGAGCAGACGTATTTGCTGGAAGGGCTTGTGCCTCAGTGGTCCTAATTAAACTAACTACAGGGTATCCAGCTTTTCTTTCTCCGTTATCCGGGAAACTGCTGCCATCAGGAAATCAACCGTCACCTGCATTTTCAATAGGGGCGTCTTTCAAATCCCTTTTGCTGGAATAAACAAGGTCTGTAATTTCTGGGCAGTCATGTTCTACAACAGAGGGACGGTGGTCAGGTCCAGGCGTACAGACAGCTGGGTTTTAAGTCGGTTGGGCTTTAAGTATTATTTCAGGTGTGTCTGAAAGTATAGCCAGCATCTAGAAGGTCAGCCTCCTATCCTCCTTTGGTGGCCTTTGGTCTCTAAGACCCTCTGAACATGATATTACTGGTAAGGACTGTCCCAAGATGAGCTTTAAAGCTGCTTCTACCTGAAGGGCTGTGGCAGCTCCAGCTCAAGGACAAGCCGGCCACCCCGCATTGCATAATCAGGTGACTTTGAAAAATAACCCGCCAGACTTGTTTCTTTCCCTAACTTTTAAGTAAGAATTCCCAAAGCTTGTCCCTGTTTTTCTGTTACATATGAAGTAAAAGGTTTTTCTAAATACAGTAAAGCCAAAGCTCGGGTTGACGAAAGCTTAGTTTTCAATGTTTGAAAGGCCATCTCCTGGGCTTTAGTCCAGAGCAAAGATTCTTCTTCATCAGGGCCTTTAATTGCATCATATAAGGGTCTGGCTAAGAGCGCAAATCCAGGAGTCCACTCATGGCAAAAGCTGGCCATGCCTAGGAAAGCACAGAGTTGTTTCTTTGTAGCTGAGGGTCCAAGATCTTATATAGCCATTTTTCTGTTGGTAGAGAGGGCATGGTGTTTGTTCAGATATTGTTCTTTTTATCCAGATATCTGTGCCTTTTTAGGGGAGACACAATACCGTTTGTCTGCCAAGAAATTGAAGTTATAGAATTACTATCTGACGTCTCCTCTGTGGGTCTACAGATTAAAATGTCGTCGTATACTGACAAATTGCAGTCCATCATATACTGAGTTATAACGCCTTGAGACAAGGAGATATCACAGAGATCTCTGCAACGTGCAGCCCCCAACAAGTGAGGACCGTCTCTCACTCCCTGCAGCAAGACTGTCCAAGTTCATCGAGCAGCCTATGGGCTTGAAGACGAGGCTCATCCAAAACCGAGTAGTAGCTGTGTTTCCGCACTTAGAGGGATGCAAGAGAAGGCGTCCTTTGAATCAAGTGCTATAAACCAGGTGGCACCCGCAGGGACCTGGGTCAGAATAGTCTATGGACTTGGCACTACGGGATGAAGAGGCACCATCGCCTCGTCTAGAGCTCTTTAACCTTGCACTCTCTGGTAGTCCCCATTTGGCTTCTTTACTGGTCAAACTGCCATGAGGGGATGGACAAGGCTTTAAAATACTGTGTTTGGGGCGCCTGGGTGGCTCAGTCTGCCTTCGGCTCAGGTCATGATCTCAGGGTCCTGGGATCGAGCCCCGCATGGGGCTCCCTGCAGGTGAGTCTGAAGGGAGTCCGCTTCTCCCTCTCACTCTGCCCCTCCCCACCATATGTGCTCTCTCTCTCCCTCAAATAAATAAATAAAATCTTTAAAATAAAGTAAAATAAAATACCATGTTTGAGAAACTTATGAATAGTGGCTGTAACCCAGGTTTTGCCTCAAATTTTAAGGGGTATTGTCTTTTATGAGGTATAGTGGCTGGTCCTTTAAGGTTATTTTAACTGGCTGGGCTTAAAAGACCGTCCTGGGACATCGCAATCCCAGACCTGTGGGTTTACTTCCTTCCAGATGTCAGAAGGGATACTGGGGTAAGGTTTTAATTCCCTAGATGCTAAAGAGAACAAGCCATTCTCTTCTTCAGTATGAGCAAATCTGCTACCTAGTTTATACATTAAATCTCATCCAACTACTGCAGTGGGACAACACGGAAAGACTAGGAAGGAATGAGGAACCAACTGGTTTCTACATTTACAGTTAAAGGCATTGTCTGGAGACACATTTTAGTTTCCCTATGCCAACCATTCTATGCCTCGAAAGACAAGTAGGGCTGAATAAAAACAGAGTAAGGGGCTCCTGTATTAGTAAGAAAATTAATAAAATTATGTCCTACATCCAGGGTAACCCAGGGCTCCATCATCTTGCTGTCTCAGGGAGAGAGACCAACCTCAGAGCCTCATAATGCTCAAATGCTCACCCTCCAGTTCTTGTTGGAGATGAGTTCAGTCTCTCTCCCAATGACGTCTTTTTTTTAATTTTTTTTTCTTTTTGACAGATAGGACATAGCCCTGGGGGAGAGTCTTGGTTTGGACACTCTTTGCTCCAATGTCTGGTCTGGCTACACCCATAGCATGGTGTCTTACCCGATCCTTTGTAGGATACTGGCTCTATCTTGGACCCCTGGTTAGTCTGGTGTTGGGGGAGTCCACATAGGGGTGGCCAATACTTGAGCCTGTTAGCTCTCTGGTGCCTTTCTTGCTCTCAAGTCACATCCCTGTTATTAAAGTCCCCAGTAGCTACCTCTAATAGGCGCTGGGTGGGAGTTGGAGAACCGAAGCCATTTTAGTCAGTATCAGGTGGGTGTCAGGTGCCAACTGACGTATAAAGGTTTAGTATCGTCATTCCCTCAGGTGAAGCTGGGTCCAGGTTTGTATGGTTCCTACTAAATGACCCTGAAGTCGAGCTAGATTTTCAGCAGCTCCTTGAGTAACTTCTTGATTTTTATCAAAATGTACAGGTTTGGAGAATCCTGTTTTCATTTCTTCTATTGAACAAGGGATCAAATAGGATTGTCTTTCCCTGCCTTGTCTATCCTCTTGGTAACTCCAATGTGGCTCAGTATTTAGGACAGCAGGTCTCCTTACCAGATAATGTTCCCTATCTATCCCTGATAGCTCATCAGTAAACTCCTGCCCAGGAGCTCCTGCCCAGAAACAGTTCCTTTCCTCAGAGGTGCAAGTACGAGTTAATATGATGTCCATATCTTCCCAGGTCAAACAAAACATAATAGATAACTGTTGAAAGTCCTCAATATACTGAGAGGAGGTTTTTTTTTTTTTTTTTTTTTTTTTTTTGAATATCATCCTAATTGTTGTTTTATCTGAACCAGCTCTTTCATAGAGAATAGGGCGTGGTCTCTAACTCTACCCACTTTTCCACTAGTAACTTCCCTAAAAGGATGCATCCCAAATTTAAGTGGGGCTCCTGGAAGATAGAGAGTTCCTCTCCTGGTATGTCCATTTGGGCTGGGAACAGACAGATCTTGGGATTTATAACAAGGAGGGATAGCAACAGAGCCAGTGTCCTCTCTGTCTGGACTGGCTGGTGATCCCTCCAATGGCCCAGGTTTGTTAGGAGAAATGGGTCTCTTTATACAATCATCATCCTATATGTCCAGAGGGGGGGTTGTTAACCCGGCTGCTGGTTAGAAACATTCTGCACGAGGCTCTTGGTTCTGGGTCCTGATTTAGGGCCACGAAGGCCTGGACACAGGGTACCTCAGCCCATTTGCCCTGTTTCTTACATAAGTGATCTAATTTATAGATCATATAAAGTATAATGTCCCATTAATGGGCCATTTTTCTCATCTCCTAAGGAGTACTGAGGCCAGGCAGTGTTGCATAAGAAGATCAGTTTGTTGAACATACGGTGCAATATTGGTTTCTGAAGTAGAACCCAGCGATTCATCTTACATGCAACACCCAGTGCTCATCACAATAAGTGCCCTCCTTAATGTCCATTACCCCTTTAGCTCACCCTCCACCTACCTCCTTCCATCAAACAACAGTTTGTTGTCTATCATCAAGAGTCTCTTATAGTTTCTTACTCTCTCCTTTTTCTTCTCCCTTCCCCTGAGCTCATCTGTCTTGTTCTTAAATTCCACATACGAATGAGATCATATGGTATTTGCCTTTCTCTGACTGATGTATTTCACAGAGCATAATACACTCTAGCTGCATCTACATCGTTGCAAATGACAAAACTTTATTCTTTTTGATGACGGGGTACTTTTCCATTATATATACGCCAAACTTCTTTATCCCCTCATCAGTCAATGGACATTTGAGCTTTCTCCGTAGTTTGCCTATTGATGGTAATGCTGCCGTAAGCATTGGGGTACATGTTCCCCTTCAAGTCTGTATTTTTTATTGTTTGGGTAAATACCTAGCATCGCAATTGCTGGGTCATGGGGTAGTTCTATTTTTAACATTTTGAGGAACCTCCAAACTGTTTTCTAGAGTTGTTGCACCAGTTCCCATTTCTACCAACAGTGCATAGGAGTTCCCCTTCCTCTACATCCTTCCCATCCCCTGTAAAGTTTCCTGTGTCGTTAATTTTAGCCATTCTGGCATGTGTGAGGTGGTATCTAATTATGGTTTTGATTTGTATTTCCTTGATGATAAGGGATATTGAGCATCTTTTCATGTGTCTTTTGGCCATCTGGATATTTTCTTTGGAAAAGTGTCTATTCATGTCTTCTGCCCAAGTCTTAAATGGATAATATGTCTTTTGGGTGTTGAGTTGGATTAGTTCTTTATAGATCTTGGATACTAGCCCTTTTTCAGATATGTCATTTGCCAATATCTTCTCTCATTCCACAGACTGCCTTTTAGTTTTGCGATGGTTACCTTTGCTGTTCAGAAGCCTTTTATCTTGATGAAGTCCCAATAGTTCACTTTTGCTTTTGTTTCCCTTGCCTCAGGCAATGTGTCTATGGATGAGGTCAAAGAGATTTCTGCCTGTGCTCTCCTCTAGGATTTTGATGGTTTCCTTTCTCACATTAAGGCCTTTCATCCATTTTGAATTTGTTTTTGTGTATGATGTAAGAAAATGATCGAGTTTCATTCTCCTACATGTGGCTGTCCAATTTTCCCAACATCATTTGTTGAAGAGACTTCCTTTTTTCCATTGGAATGCCTTTCCTGCTTTGTCAAAGATTAGTTGACCTAGAGTTGAGGATCCATATCTGGGCTCTCGACTCTGTTACATTGATCTATGTGTCTATTTTTGTGCCAATACCATACTGTCTTTTGTTTTTTTAGCTTTTCAAATTGTTTAAATTTTATTTTATTTTTCACCGTTCCAAGACTCAATGGTTATGCACCACACCCAGTGCTCCATGCAATCCGTGCCCTCCATGATAACCACCACCAGGATCACTCAATCCCTCACCCCACTCCCCTCCAAAACCCTTTATTTCTCAGAGCCCACAGTCTCTCGTGGTTCATCTCCTCCTCCGATTTCCCCCAACTCCCTTCTCCTCTCCATCTCCCCATTTCCTCCATGTTATTCCTTATGCTCCACAAGTTAGTGAAACCATATGATAATTGACTCTTTCTGCTTGACTTATTTCACTCAGCATAATCTTCTCCAGTCCTGTCCATGTTGATACTTAAGTTGGGTATTCATCCTTTCTGATGGAGGCATAATATTCCATTGTATATATGGACCATATCTTCTTTATCCATTTGTCTCTTGAAGGGCATCTTGGCTCTTTCCACAGTTTGGCAACTGTGGCCATTGCTGCTATGAACATTGGGGTACAGGTGCCCTTCTTTTCATTACATCTGTATCTTTGGTATAAATATGCAGTAGTGCAATTGCAGGGTCTTGTGGTAGCTCTATGATGCTTACAGATTTGTAATATAGCTTGAAATCCAGAACTGTGATGCCTCCAGTCTTGTTTTTCTTTGTCAAGATTGCTTTGGCTATTTGGGGTCATTTGTGTTTCCATACAAATTTTAGGATTGTTTGTTCTAGCTCTGTGAAAAATGCTGGTGGTATTTTGATAGGAATTACATTAAATGTGTAGATTGCTTTGGGTAATATAGAATTTTACTAATGTTTGTTCCTCCAATTCATTAGCATGAAATGCTTTCCCATTTCTTTGTGTCCTCTTCAATTTCTTTCATAAATGTTCTGTAGTTTGAAGACTACAGATATTTTACCTCTTTAGTTAGGTTTATTCCTAGGTATTAGAATTCCTAGGTATCTTATTGTTTCTGGTGCAACTGCAAATGGGATTGAGTCCTTGATTTCTTTTGCTGCTGCTTCATTATTAGTGTATAGAAATGCAATATATTTCTGCACATTGATTTTATATCCTGCAACTTTGCTAAATTCACATATTCTAGTAATTTTTTGGTGAAGTCTTTTAGGTTTTCTATATAGAGTACCATGCCATCTACATATAGTGGGTTTGATTTCTTTCTTGTTGATTTGAGTGCCTTTTATTTATTTTTGTTGTGTGATTGCTGAGGCTAATACTTTCAGTACTATGTTTAATAGTAATGTTGAGAGTGAACATCTGTCTTATTCTTTTTTTTTAATATAATTTTTTATTTTTTATAAACATATATTTTTATCCCCAGGGGTACAGGTCTGTGAATCACCAGGTTTACACACTTCACAGCACTCACCAAAACACATACCCTCCCCAATGTCCATAATACCACCCCCTTCTCCCAAACCCCCTCCCCCCAGCAACCCTCAGTT
>NC_081566.1:64527448-64545060 GCF_022355385.1 Mustela nigripes
AAAAAAAAAGACATCTGTCTTATTCTTGACCACAGAGGAAAAGCTCTCATCTTTGAAGATGATGTTAGCTGTGAGTCTTTCATATATGGCCTTTATGACATTGAGGTATGTTCCAAATAGCCCTACTTTGTTGAGGGTTTTTATGAAGAATTGATGCTGTGTTTTGTTAAATGATTTTTCTGCATCTATTGAGATGATCTATGGTTTTTATCCTTTCATGTAGTGTATCACGTTGATTTATGAATATTGAACTACACCTTGGGTTCAAGAACAAACCCCATTTGATTGTGGTGAATAATTCTTTTCATGTACTGTTCAATTTGATTTTCTAGTATTTTATTGAGAATTTTTGCATCCATATTCATCATGGATATTGGCATATAATTCTCCTTTTTAGTGGGGTCTTTGTCTGCTTTTGGAATCAAGATAATTTTGTAGAATGAGTTTGGAAATTTTATTCCCATTTCTATTTTTTGAAAGAGTTTGAGAAGACTGGGTATTAACTCTTCCTTAAATGTTTGGCAGAACTCCCCTGGGAAGCCATCTGGCCCAGGACTTTTGTTTATGATTGCTGGTTGTGATATCTCTTTTTTCTTTTTTTTTCTTTTTTTTTTAAATTTATTTTCAGCATAACAGAATTCATTGTTTTTGCACCACACCCAGTGCTCCATGCAATATGTTCCCTCCCTAATACCCACCACCTGGCTCCCCCAACCTCCCATCCCCCGCCTCTTCAAAACCCTCAGGTTGTTTTTCAGAGTCCATAGTCTCTCATGGTTCAACTCCCCTTCCAATTTCCCTCAACTCCCTTCTGCTCTCCATCTACCCATGTCCTCCGAGTTATTTGTTATGTTCCTCAAATAAGTGAAACCATATGATAATTGACTCTCTCTGCTTGACTTATTTCACTCAGCATAATCTCTTCCAGTCCCGTCCATGTTGCTACAAAAGTTGGGTATTCATCCTTTCTTTTTTTTTTTTTTAATTAATTAATTTATTTTCAGAAAAACAGTATTCATTATTTTTTCACCACACCTAGTGCTCCATGCAATCCGTGCCCTCTATAATACCCACCACCTGGTACCCCAACCTATTTATTTGAGTCCTTTCTTTTTTCTTTTTGATAAGTCAGGCTAGGGAGGTAATCAATTTTATGAATTCCTTTGAGGAAGCAACTCTTAGTTTCATTGATCTGTTCTACTGGGGTTTTTTGTTTCTATATCATTTATTTCTGTTCTAATCTTTATTATTTCCCTTCTGTTGGCTTTAGGCTTTATTTGCTGTTCCTTTTCTAGCTCCTTTAGGTGGAAGATTAACTTGTGTATTTGAGACTTTCCTTGCTTCTTGAGGTAGGCCTGTATTCCATCATATTTCCCTCTTAGGACTGCCTTTGATGCATTGCAAAGGTTTTGGACTGTCATGTTTTCATTTGCATTTGCTTCCATGACTTTTTTAAAATTATTTATTCTTTAATTTCCTGGTTACCCTATTCATTCTTTAATAGGATGTTCTTTAATTTCCATGTATTTGATGTCTTTCCAATTTTTTTTTCCTTTTTTGTGGTTGACCTAAATCTTCATAGACGAGTGGTCTGAAAATATGCATGGCATGATCTCAATCTTTTTGTACTTGTTGAGGGCTAATTTGTGACCCCTATTTGTTCCTTGCAAATGCTCCATGAATACTCAAAAAGAATATGTATTTTGCTGCTTTACAATGAAATGTTCTGAATAATATGTTAAGTCCATTTGGTCTGGTGTGTCATTCAAAGCCATTGTTCCTTGTTGATTTTCTGCTTAGATGATCTGTCCATTGCTGTAAGTGGGGTATTAAAGTCCCCTATTATTGTATTATTATAAATGGGTTTGTTTATTTTTAACTGACTTACACATTTGGGTGCTCCCAAGTTGGGAGCATAAATATTTATAATTATTAGATCTTCTTGATGGATAGACCCCTTAATTATGACATAATGCCCTTCACATTTATTACAGTCTTTGTTTTATAATCTAGTTAGTCTGATATAAGTATGGCTACTCCAGCTTTCTTTTGACATCCATTAGCATGATAGATGGTTCTCCATCCCCTCACTTTCAGTCTGTAGGTGTCTGTATGTCTCAAATGAGCCTCTTGTAGGCTGCAGATAGAGGGATCTTGTTTTTTCATCTATTCTGACACCCTAGGTCTTTTGATTGGAACATCTAGTCCATTTACATTCACAGTGATTATTGAAAGATATTAATTTAGTGTCATTGTGTTATCTGCAGAGTTGGTTTTCTGGTGATATCCTCTGTTTCTTTCTAATCTTTGTTGCTTTTGATTTTTCTTTTCCCCACTCAAAAAGTTCCCCTTAAAATTTCTTGCAGGGCTCGTTTAGTGGTCACAAACTCCTTTAGTTTTTCTTCTTCCTGGGAATCTTTTAATCTCTCCTTCTATTCTGAATGACAACCTCACTAGACAAAATATTCTTGGCTGCATATTTTTCCCATTCAGCAAATTGTATATACCCTGTCCTTCTATTCTGGCCTGTTAAGTTTCTGTGGGCAGATCTGCTATGAACCTCATTGGTCTTTCCTTGTAGGTTAAGGGCCTTTTTTCTTCTTCCTGCTTTTAGGACTTTTTTCTTTGTGCATTTTGCAAATTTGACTATGACATGCCTTGAAAATGGTCAGCTTTTGTTGACTTCAATGGGGGTTCTCTGTGCTTCTTGGATTTTGATGTCAGTGGCCTTTCCTGATGAGTTGATTCTCATACTGACCTCTTTCAGTGGAGATATATTTCTAGAGCACAGGTGTACCACAAAGCGGTAGTACTCAATGTAAGTGGCCCTGGACTCCACTAGGTGGCCCTGCCTTGCTCCCTGATGTTTTTCAGGGCTGATGGATGGGATGTGCTCAGCTTTCTAGTCCAGGAGTTGTAAGTTTGCATCCCCCACTCTTCAGTGAACCCTTACAGAAGTGCGATCAGTCACCCTTCTTGTGTCCCTGGTTCCGTGTGAATCCTGCTTTCGCCCTGCCTGTGTCTGAGCTGCTTTATCTCAGGCATGCAATCAAGTTTCAGAACTCCAAATTTTAGGAATACCTGTGGTGCAGACCCACATTGTTCCTCTGGGGGAGGGTCTTACTGTGCTTTTGTTTGCTGGCCATCCGAGGAAAGCAGTTGTACAAACACAGTTGTTTGCAGTTTACGGCAGGGTGGATCAGAAATCCAACACCAAGACTCGCTGCTCTGAGCGAGCTTCCCCACACCTATGCCTGGAAACAGCGTGCATGCTGACACCACATATTCTTCTTGGAACCCAGGAGATCTTCACCCAACTGTACTGTGACTCCTGACACTCTGCCCCACTTTGCCCCCGAAGCACCTGTCAGTCTGGCATGCCCCTCATAGTAGCGGATGTCTACAAGTTCAGATTGTGCTCTCTGCTCCTTATAACACTTTGCAGTAGCTTCCAAAAGCAGGATGACTCCGTGCTGCCACAGCTCAGCTGTATCCCCCCCAAGTCAACTCTCCACACCTCCTACCTTCCAGAAGGAAGTCAGTTTTCTACTTGTAGACTTGCAGTGTTTGTTCTCTCAGAACTCTGATTGACTTCTCTGATATTCAGAATGATTTGATGACTATCTAGCTATGTTGGGGAGAGACAAGCTTAGGGTACCCCTACTCCTCCACCATCTTAACTCTCCAGCTTTTGTCTTTTTTAGATCTTGCCATCTGAATTGATCCCAGTGGGTTAAAATTATTCCAAAGGGGAGTCTTGGGGACTGAAGAAGAAGACCCCATGTTCTTAGAAAAGTAGAGAAAGTCTATTACCAAAAAATCCCCCCAACCAACTCCCGGATGGTGTCACACCAGGATGTCAGAGGTTCCAGGTATCAAAAGCAACTGTAGGAACCCTCCAGAGGAATTGGTATTGATCACCATAAGGTGATCCCATAAGGGCCCCACAGGAAGGCTGCCAAGAGCCCCTCATTCCCCATTGCATTCTAGACTACAAATGGGTACCAGAGAAGGGACTGAAATGTGGTGCTGTGCCATGAGAAACCTGCCATTTCTAAACCACGGAAAACATCAGAAAAGCTTTACTAGGGAACATTACCCAGTTTTGTCAGTAGAGGACACTAATGAAAAACAGTAAAGATAAAAATCCATCATGATGTAAGTGACATCCCAATACATGTAAACTTTATAGCCAGTTTCTCTAGGAAACATCCTTGGTTGGGTTTTAATTCTAACTGGTTTGGGGCTGTTCTTAGTGGAGGTTCCTTGGCTAGAAGGGGCTAGGCCAGGGGTATGGAGGGGATCACATTAGACCAAAGAAGAGGAAACCTCATATGGGAGTCTTACGATCAGCAGCTTTGCTAGTCACTTAGGTAGCTTTCCTATGCCCAAACCAGACAAATTTGTATAAGGACAGAAATAAAGAGAGGTCCTCAAGTTTCTGGGTCTTATTATCATTCTAGCCAGGGTACTAACTTCTAGCCAAAAGACAGGATTTCTCCTCTTCCTAGAGTGGCCACAGGCTATAGGATTAGAGCCTGAGCAATAGACAGGAAAGTATTCAATAAGACCCTACTCCTTGAAAAGCTCCTGGAGTGAAAGTAAAGGGACAGGAGAGGAAATACCAAATTTGCATTAAGGATCAGAGTCCAGATGAGTGGATTCAAAGCCCCAGATTGGACACCGAATGATGTAAATGATATGATTTGAAGTTTTGGGCTTCTGAGTGAATGACCAAGGAAGAATTCTTGAAATATTTCTGGTGCAAAAAGTGATTTTATTATAACACAGGGACAAGACCTGTGGGCAGAAAGAGCTGCACTGGCATTGTGAGGGGTGACATTCTGTACTTTTAGGTTTGTGGAGAGAGGTGGGGTAGAGATAAAGTAAGTTTCAAAGGAATTTTGAAGCAAGCCTTTTGAGATGTTGAGGGTCTAGCTGCCATTAAGATAAGATTACTCTTATTCTCTAGCAAAACAACATTAATGCCACCATGAGTTCCTCAAGGAAGGTCACTCTCTACATGTCTCAAGGATCTATCAGTGGGATGCAAGCTGTAAGGAGATTTAATTTAAACTAGATTTCTCTTGCCTTTGTTTTCCTCAATAGAGACCTAACAGAAGAAAGGACCAGAGAGCTGAAAACAGGTCACCAGAAATACTTCAGTTAGGGGAGCAAAAAGGAGAAAAGCCCATGAGGCAGATCAATATCCACATTCTAAGGATTCAGAAGAAGGAAGGGAGGACCAGAAAGATAAGGAGATAATGGCCAAGAACCCTCCGGAACTGGGGAGGGAAATTGACAAACTATGAGAAGTGTTTGTGGGGCTGAAACAGGAAATAATTAGGAAAGACACGTGGACTGTGAGGCTGCAAAAGGCCCCTCTGGGGACGGTCCACATTGGACACAGGGTTTCTGTGTGAGAGGATGGGGGTTTCCTTTTATAGGGCAAGGGCCTGCCTGAAGCTTGTGGTGCCCGGAGCACCCACTGCATGGTGGCAGCTCCTCACCTCTGGGACCCAGCCAGCTTCCTCCACCCTACCCTCCTTTGTTTCAGAGATCTTGGCTGATCTCACTAACTGACCATTTGGATCTCTTGTTGTTGTTTTTTCATCACAAACTTAAATTTCTGCTCTTGTGTTAAATTCTTCAATAAAGAGTAAGCCCATGAAACCCTAAGTGCCCTCCACCTTAATCCCAATAAAAGCAGAAGAACCCCAGTCTTGTGGCCTCGCTGTGTGGTCCCAGGTGTGTCATGTACTTCCCAAGACATGTGAGTAACAATCTCCCCCGCCCCACCGCTGCCGTGTTTCCTGATGGTTTTTGCAGGGGGAAATGGTGAGAACCACGGGGGCTGGTCCAGGCACAATGTGGCTGTTGACAGGCTGAGACCCTCACAACATAGGTTCACATTTGTCTGCTTGTTCACTTACCCCCAATCTGTGCAGGTCCCAGGGGCACTTAGGGAAGCTTATTCTGCTAAACTGCAGAGGGATGTGTTTTTGTTTTTGTTTTTGTTTTTGTTTTTTAAGTAGCCTCAGCACCAAACGTGGAGCTGCAACTCATGTCCCTGAGATTGAGAGTCGCATGCTCTACCAGCTGAGTCATTCTGCAAACTTCTCTTACCTTCCTCTTCAGCAACTTCAGCCCAGCTTATATAAAGCTCAAAAGGTTTTACATCTGCTTTAACCCTTTGACTTTGTGGAGCTCCCATCATAAAACACACTTTGACACCAGACTAACCAAGTGTGTCTGTACTAGGACCTCATGTGACACCGAAGCTTGTATGAATTTAAGGTAAGGAAGCGGTTTCCATTTGAGAAATGAAGAAAATGTTATTTGCATACTAGCAAATGCACAGCTTGGCATTTTCTGAGGACCCAGGCACTTCCTGGCAGATGTGGACCACCAGAAGGTGGCCACCAACATCGGAAATGGCACAGCTACCAGCCCGAAAGACAAGGGCCATGTAGGAAAGTAGCCACATTCACGTTTTGAGAACACCAGCAAGACCTGATTATTTTACTTCCTTTTTCTAATTCTGTGGGCCTTATCTGAGTACTACTCTCTGGCTGTCCTTCACAGACGGGAGAGAAGCCTGGCTTCTGATAAGATGGGCTTTCCCTGCCATCGGCCGGACCAGGTCCCTGTGCTTCTGTGGCTGCTGCTGCTGATCCTGGGTGAGTAGGGGTCAGACTGGGACAGGAGCCCAAGTTCTTAATGTCAGCAGGTGGAGGGAAAGCCAGGGGGCTTCTATCTCCGCTTCCCCTTGGGCTTCAGACACGTAGCAAGAGGTGGAAAATGAACAGAGCTGGGTTTCCAGGAAACCGAAAGACTCCGGAGACCTGGCCATCCTTTGTGGCACCTTGGCTTCCTGCCTGTTTCCTTTCTCACCTCATAGGAAGCTTGGATTTTTCTCTCTGCGAAACCACACCTCTAAACGCCCAGAGAAACAGTTACTGCCCACACGGGTGAGGGGAGGAAGGTCTGCGGAGCAACATGGCTCCTTCCTAACATTTTAAGCCAATATTTAACCAGAGAGTGAAAAAGTAGGGGGAGGGATGCCCAGGTGGCTCAGTCCTTAAGCTTCTGCCTTTGGCTCAGGTCTTGATCCGGAGGTCCTGGGGTCAAGCCCGCATCCAGCTTTCTGCTCAGCAGGGAATCTGCTTCTCTCCCCCTCTGTCTTTCCCCCTGCTTGTGCTCTCTCTTGTTCTCACGCTCAAATAAATAAAATCTTAAAAAAATAAATAAATAAAAGAAAGGAAAAGTAGGCGGAACAGTGCCCAAGAAGTGAGGAGGAAGGGGGAGATAAAGCATTTCTCCAAGCCCTTCTCTGCCTCTGCTCCGCCCAGTTCAGGCCAGAGAAGAGAGCATGAGCTACTGCATGCAGAGCAAGAAGGCCAGGGGTGTGGATACGAGCCATTCACGCTCATCCCAGAAATCAGAGGCTGCATTTTTGTTTGGGGGCCATGGGAGGTATGGAATGTGCAGAAATATATGGGAGGGAAAGCCCAAGAAGGGACTGTGGCTGGGTTGCTGGGAGTTTCTCAGAGTCTAACCAAGGGTTGGAACAGTGTCACCCCATGCTAACCTTTAACCTTTGGCTCTCTCACAGCTCCCGGACGAGAGCAATCAGGTCAGTCTTCCTTTCCTTCTCCCTCCTGCTCTCTGGGCATTGGTTCTTCCAGCCAGCATGCCTGTCCCTGTAAATGGGGGCTGAGGTTGTGCCAGAATGAGTGGTGCTGCCACTCTGGGGTCACACCTGTCACCATAGCCAGTGAGCAGAGCCTCCTGTGATCTCTGCAGCCTTCAGTCCTTTCCCCATCAGTGCAGGGCAAGGAAGCATTTGCAGAGGCAGGAGGCTAATGTCCAGAACCTTCCATCTGTCTCCTTTTTTCCCCTGAGGACCATCCTCCACACCCATATGTTCAAGCTAGAGCCACCATCAAAGGACAGAAAAGCAGCTCCTATTCACAGAGGAAGTGCTGCACCCGAATCTTCATACACTCCGAAGGGAGCTCATGCTGCTGTCCTGCTTCCATTTCGGGTCCCATTTGTCATTTGCAATTTTGTGTACAAAGGGGATTTCTCAAGCAGCCCATGCCTCTCCATTCAAATTCTTTATGTCCCTTCATCTTTTATTGTGTCTGACTTAGAGTGTAGACAAAAGGTGCCTTTTCCATAGAATCTCAAGTCAAACAAAGTTTAAAAATAATGAAAGCAGGAAAAAATATGTTGTCCATTACCTATGAGCAACCAAGTAGGAAGTGATTGTTCAGAGTCTAGAGACTACATCCCAGGCCCACCTGTACCTTGACAGGAATGCACAGGACAAGAACATTTTAGAATCAGCCACCTTCAGAGGCCCTCATAGTGCATGCCCAGCTACACATCCCATCTCCCAAGCTTTTCAGAACCCACCTCAGGGACCTGAGACCTCTCCCTTATGGCACCCACCGACCCACTTCTGGCCTATGAAAAGGATGAGGAAGAGCAGGTTCTGCCCCAGGCATGTCCCCCAGTTGTATCTGCTCCTTTCCCCCATGGGAATCGGCCCACCAGCAGTTTGGGACCTCCCCTGGGTTCAGCCTACCTCCCATCCACCTTCATCTGCCTGTACCTTTCTGTTTCCTGTTTAGGAACACTTCCAAAAGCTTTTCTTCTCCTTGAACCTCCATGGTCCAGAACCTTCAAGGGAGAAAAAGTGAATCTCACCTGCAAGGATGACCATTCTTGGGTCCAGGGATATGTATCTTGGTATAACAATAAAATTTCCTTGGGAAGTAGACCTGGAACAATCCAAATAGACAAGTCTGGATATTACTCATGCAAGACCCCAAGATCTTCCTTCAGTGACCCTGTGCGTGTGGAATTTTTATCTGGTGAGGAAAGAAAGGGGCGAGTCTCTGAAATCAAGCTGCTGGGCACATGTCTGAAGGCTGGGTGAACCTAGGGAACACAGACTGTTGTAAGCAGACATGAGGCTATTTGATGAATTGATCCTAGTTGGGAGAATGAGGAGATAGGGTTGTGGAGGACAGCACACTGTCCATCTCCTCCACCCAGAGACATGTCAGGAACCCAGAAGCCACCAGGCAAGAAGGGACTCGGGTCTAAAGGAAGATATGGTAGAAAATTGCTCTTTTAATGATACATATGAGGATCTCTTAGGTACATTTTCTGAAAAGCAGTTCACTCTCTAGGGCAAGAGAGCCTTAGTAGTGGGGCCACATGGAAATGGTGGTGGAGAACATTCACCAATGTGTGCAGGGCCATAGCTCTTCCCTCAAGGGCAGAAGAGAGAGTTTGAAGAAAGAAACAGATGGAGTATGTTTGTTCACTCTTTGCAGACTGGCTGATCCTCCAGGCCTCACACCCTGTCTTTGAAGGAGATGATGTAACTCTGAGATGCCTGGGGAAGAAAGAAAAAAAAACTTATGAAAAGACTTTCTACAAAAATAAAAAAGAAATGAGACGTCATTCTCAGTCAGAGGTCACAATACATTCAGTCTCCATGGACAATAACGAATATCATTGTACTGCTTCTAGGGAATATGTTTTGGGCTCATGGACAGAAACTTCAAAAGCTTTAAAGATCCAAGTTCAAGGTAATGGCTATACTCCTGTGGGTAATAGGTCTTGACAGAGAAACTGTGTGGGGATCAAAGAGGGACCTTCATGAGAGGCCTCTTCTGAGCATCCATGGGAAGGAGGTGAGAGGTGGTTCCAGCTCCATGGGTCCCCACCTTCTGACATTGTGCTGAGAACACAGGTATCCCTCTCCAGGAGCTCGGAGTCTCACTGCCCTGGGAACTGTTTTTGTGCTTCTCTATAGAGCTGTTTCCACAACCTGTGTTGAGAGCCAGACCTTCCCAGCCCATTGAGGGAAACCCAGTGAACCTGAAATGTGAGACCTGGCTCCCTCCACCAAGGTCATACATTTGGCTTCGGTTCTGTTTCTTCAGAGAAGATAAGGTCCTGGAACCTGGTTGGAGCAACTCCTCAGAGCTCCAGATCCCCACCATGTGGAGTGAAGACTCAGGGTCCTACTGGTGCCAGGCAAAGACAGCGACTCCCCATATCATTAAACAAAGCCTGCGATCCCAGATACATGTACAGAGTGAGTGTCTGTGGGGCAGAGGGAAGGGGGAAGAGAGCAGAGAATTACCTCTCTTGCTCCCTGAGATGGTGAACATGGCAGAGAGGAGCTACCAGCCATCCCACTATCCCTTTCTCTTAGGTTCAACATTGGCCTAACTTCCCTATAACATTCTCTTCCATCTAAGTTAGGTAATAATCATTATTGATCACTTGCTGGGTGTCTAACCTGTGAGGGCCACAAAGACATACAGGGTACATTCTATAGTGGATGAACAGTTAACAAGAAGCACCAAAGACCACATGCAGTCTGTCTGTAGAGGCCCTTTGGGGTGTCCATGTGTCAATCAAAAGTTGTTCCAAAATAATCAGAAAAGAGAAAGATAAACACAAACTGAAATAAAGAAGAAGGTGGGGAGGTGGTGCTGAGACTGGAGGAGGCTTGGAGGATGGAGAGGGGTTTGGGTTCTGAATCAAATCACTTCAGGATACAAAGAACCTTCCCTGTTCTCTTTCTTTATGGTCCATTGATGCAACAGAGGTGCCTTAGAGATAAAGGTCCATAAAATTTGACTGTGGTCAACGTTAGGTTTAAAAGAAGATAGACATTACCCGAGGACAGAAACCGTTGTGTGTGGGGACAGGTAATGTTCCCTTCATAATAATGTACAATTCCCTATCTCCCACTTTGGACCCCTGCCTACTGTACCTGTTGCTATTGGCTTATACGTGGCAACACCAGCCTTCTCCTTGGCCCTGTAGCACCTGCCTTTGAGACCTTCTCAAATTCTCCTCTGTCCTCCTAGGGATCCCTGTGTCTGATGTGAATCTAGAGATCCAGCCCCCTGGGGACCAGCTGATTGAAGGAGGAGATATGGTCCTTATCTGCTCAGTAGCCAAGGGTACAGGGACTATCGCATTTTCCTGGCACCGGGAGGGCACGGAGAGAAGTTTGGGCAGGAAGATGGTGCGTGCCCTGTCAGCAGAGTTGCGGATAGCCGCAGTGAGGGAGCAGGACGCTGGGAGGTACTACTGCTCAGCCGACAATATTCAAGGCCCCATCCTCAGTAAACGGATCAGAGTCACACCAAAAAGTAAGTTCCTTGCTTTTTCACTCAACCTTGTTCCCAAGCCAAGGTTTAGTTTCTTTGTCAGCCAGAAGGATCTTCTGAAGAAGGCAAGGAAAAGAGGTGTGAAGATTTAAATGCCAACCAAGGAATGGCAAAGATGGAAGGTAAGGTGAGACCCTCTCTGACAGCTCCTGTCTCACTCAGTTCCAGCGTCCCACCCCATCCTCACTGTCAAGACACCCAGAGCCCTGACCGTGGTGGGGGACATGGTGGAGCTTCGCTGTGAGGCCCAGAGGGGCTCTCCCCCGATCCTGTACCGGTATTACCATGAGGACGTCATCCTGGGGACCAATTTGGCCCCCTCTGGAGGAGGAGCCTCCTTCAACCTCTCTCTGACGGCAGAACATTCTGGAAACTATGCCTGTGAAGCTGACAACAGCCTGAGGGCCCAGCGCAGCGAGGCAGTGATGCTCAGTGTCACAGGTAGGGCTTGTCTTGATCCCAGGTCTATATTCCTACTACTAAATTATGCTGGATGTTTCCTTTATTATCTGGTATACATTCTCAATTAAAACTGCCAATGAACTATGTTTCCTCCTTCAGTTCCAGTGTCTCGCCCTGTCCTCACCTTCAACCCTGCCGGGCCCCAGGCTGTGGTGGGAGATTTGTTAGAACTTCGCTGTGAGGTCCAGAGAGGCTCTCCCCCGATCTTATACTGGTTTTATCATGAAGATGTCATCCTGGGGAACACATCGGCTCCCTCTGGAGGAGGAGCATCTTTTAATCTCTCTCTGACCACAGAACATTCTGGAAACTACTCCTGTGGGGCTGACAATGGCCTGGGGGTCCAGAGAAGTTACATGGTGACACTCAACTTCACAGGTATGTTGGAGGTACCTGAGTTTCAGATTACAGTTAAGATCAATAAAATATTTTTCCTACAGACTGTGCAAATTCTACCATCAAAGAGTTTTTGAACATGCACACAAAGGCTTGGGGCTTCCAGAGATTGTGTTGATTTCATGGGGGAAAGAAAGGGAACAGATTTCAATCTTAGATGCTAACAACCATGGGCCATTATTTTGAAAATTACCAATTATAGTGGAGATAATTCAAATGGAGGAATTAGAACCTGGAAGAAAACTGTCCTGATAGATCTCTATTCCCCACCTACATGTTGTCTAGGTCAAAAAGACTTGCCACCAGAACTCAAATACAGGTCTTCCCATTTAGGGCTTTCCACAAGCAAAGTAATCCATATCACTGTGGGCTTCATTGGGTGCCTGCTAAGTGTGTCCGGCCTCGCTGCTACTGCTTATTTGGTGAGTTACTTCAGGACCCAAAGGAAATCAGGTGGGTGTCTATGTGTTACCCTCTGATGTTGTGACTTTTGCCATTGCTATCATAATTTGGACTTGTGTAGTGCATTCTCTTAAGATGATTATTCTCTTCCAAATAGTAAACCCTCAGTTCTACTCACTGGCACCTGTAGGCAACAGTGACAAAAAGGCAGAATACATTTCTCAATGAAGTTGTCACTCCATGTGTTTAATTTGAGATTTAAACTAGGTAGCAGAGTTTTGCTTCTAATTAAAAATTAGAAAGGTGTTTCTTTGCCAATCCACCCCCAGTTCAAAGCTTACTGAGAACAAAAGGAATAATATTAAAAAGTCTTTCATTTGTAACAACAAAAGATGGGTAATAGCCATGGTGCAAACCATACATTCTGAAATATATTTGGGTGCCAGTCAATTATTGTGAAATTTGGAAAATTAATATGGATGCTGAGAATGAAATGAAATGGACTCTGAAAAGCAATCTGAGGATTTTGAAGGGGAGGGGTGAGAGGTTGGGGGAGCCAAGTGGTGGGCATTATGGAGGGCACGTATTACATGGAGCACTGGGTGTGGCGCATAAACAATGAATTCTGTTACGCTGAAAAGAAATTTTAAAAAAAGAAATTAAAATTTCAGTTTTTTATCATTTCAAGTACATAGAAATACAATTTATTTTTTTATGCTGATCTTATATCTTGCAACCTTGCTATATACATATTTATTAGTTCCAGTCTCCCTTTTATAGATTCCATCAGATTTTTTACGTAGGTGATTCTGTCATCTGAAAAAAAAGATAGCCCCGCTCCTTCCTTTCCCATCTGAGTTACTTTTATTTCTTTTTCTTGCCTTATTGCCCTGGCTAGAACCTCCTGTACAATGTTGAATACAAGTGGTGAGAGCACATATAGCATATCAGCATAGCAGGTCTTGTTGCTCATATTAGGGGAAAGTATTTGTCTCTCATCATTTAATATGGTAATGTTAGCTTTGGATTTTTTGGTAGATGCTCTCTATTAGGCCAAGGAAGTCCCTACTATTTGTAATTTGCTGAGGATTCTTATAAGGAAAATCTTTGTCAAATGTTTTTTCTACATTGATTGAGATGATCATATGATTCTCTTTTCTAGTCGATTGATACGGATTTTGAATATTGAATGTCAAAACAACCTTGCATTTTTGAGGTCAACGTCACTTGGTCATGACTGTTGAATTTGATGTGGTAAAATTTTGTTAAGAATGTTTACAACTACATTCATGAGGGATACTGCTTGGTAGACTTATTTTCTTATTATATCTTTATCAGACTTGATGTCAAGGTAACACCCATTTAATTACCACTTCTAGTATTTGTCATTCCTTTTTGTGTCTCCATATTTCCATATGGTATCATTTTCTTTCTGCCTGAAGTACATTTCACATTTCTCAGAATATGGGTCTGCTGGTGAGCTTGACTGGTCGTGTTGCTAAAGTCTATTATATCTGTAATGATTTTCTACTTGATCTATCAACTATTGAAAGAGGGGTATCGAAATCATCAACACTAACTATGGATTTAGCCATCTCTTCTTACAATTCCATCAAGTTTTGCCTTTGGTATTTTGAAGCTCTTTTATTAGGTGCATAAATGTTTGTAATGGTTTGTGTTTTTGGTAAAATGATCAGCTTATCCTCGTGAAATGATATTTTTATCCCTGTTAGTGTCATTTACTCTGAAGTACTCTTTGATATTAATGTATTAATAAAGTACTGTTAACATGTATTCTTTTTTAAAAAATATTTTATTTATTTATTTGAGAAAGAGGGTGAGAGAGATAGCATGAGAGGCGGGAGGGTCAGAGGGAGAAGCAGACTCCCCACTGGGTGAGGAGACTGATGAGGACTCGATTCTGGGACTCCAGGATTGTGATCAGAGCTGAAGGCAGATGCTTAACCGATGGAGCAACCCAGGTTCCCCTAACATGGTATTTCTTTATCCATCTTTTCACTTGTAACCTATATAGGCCCTTATATTTAAGGCATTTTTTTTTATAAATGCATAGCATATAATTAATTGTTGCTTTTTATCCAATATGACAGTCTCTATCTTTTAACTAAGGTATTTAGATCGTTTATATTAATGTGATGATAAGACTAGATTTAAAGTCTATTATTTTGCTATTTATTTTCTATTTGTTCCATCTGTTCTTTGTTTACCTTTTCCTTTTTTTCCTACCTTCTTTTAGACCAACTGAGTATTTTTTATGATTCCATTTTTCCCTCTGTTGGCATACTAGGTATATAATTCTTTGTTTTGTTTACTTCACTGGTTGTTTTAGCATTTCTAATATAGATAGTTAAATTACCACAGTCTATCTTCAGGTGCATTCAGTTACTTCATATATAGTGTAAGAATACTACTGGGGCACCTGGGTGGCTCAGTGGATTAAAGACTCTGCCTTCGGCTCAGGTCATGGTCTCAGGGTCCTGGGATTGAGCCCTGCATTGGGCTCTCTGCTCAGCAGGGAGCCTGCTTCCCCCTCTCTCTCTGCCTGCCTCTCTGCTTACTTGTGATATCTCTCTCTATATATATATATCAAATAAATAAATAAAATATTTTTTTTAAAAAAAAAGAATATTACTATTATAGGGCGTCTGGGTGGCTTGGTCAGTTAAGCATCCAGCTCTTGATTTTGGCTCAAGCCATGATCTCAGGGTCATGGGATCAAGCCTCCCATTGGGCTCCACACTGAGCTGCAGAGTCTTCATTAGATTCTTTCTCCCTCTCCCTCTGACTCTCCTCCCACTCGCTTTCTCTCTAAATGAGGAAATAAATAAAGAAATAAGTGAAATTTTTTAAAAAAGGATATTCCACTCTGCACTCCATTTCTTCCCTCCTAGCTACAGTGCTATTACTTTTGTATACAGTCACTTACCTGTTAGTTATTAAGTATAATTTAAGAGACTTACGTATAATTTAAGAATTTTGCATACTTACTTAAGTAGTTACCACTTCTGATTTCCTTTATTTCTTTTTGTATCTTCAAATTCCATCTGGTATTACCTTCTTTCTGCCCCAAAGATTTCTTTTAACATTTCTAATAGATGGGCCTGCTGCTGATGAATTATTTCAGGTTTTATATAGTCTGTAAAAGTCTCTGTTTTGCATTCCTTGTGAAAGATGCCTTTGCTGTTATAGGATTATAGGTAGAAATTTTTTCTTCTTTACATATTTTAAAGATACTGCTTTACTATCTTGTTGTGTGCAGTGTTTCTGACAAGAAATACACTATCATCCTTTGTTCTTCTGTGACTGCGTTTTTTTTCCTCTCTAAATGTTTTTCATGGATCAGGGATTCTTGAACTAATGGACTTTTTAATTCAGTGTCTTGGGTGCCTGTAAGGTTTCACTACTTTATATTTTGGAATTACTAAAGCTTTTCTTTCTGTCTATCTCTCACTTGGCATAACATGACACTTCCTTTTCTGTCAGGCCAAATGCTTTTGTTCTCCCTTTCTTAGGGCTTATACTGAAAATCAAGCAAGCAAACAAAGAAATAAAAAGAATATTTGGATCTCAATGTAATGAAAAAACTTACATATATTTTTCTTAGTGATGCTGATCAAGCATTTTCTCCTTACTCTTTTGTCTTCAGGTCAATCAATGAGCCTCTGTCCTATTTCTTTGCATGAAAAATGGCACCAACGTTTTATAACTGATTTTTTTTACTAGTTCATTGTTTTATTAACTTTTTTAATTTTTTATTTTTTATAAACGTATAATATATTTTTATCCCCAGGGGTACAGGTTTGTGAATCGCCAGGTTCACACTCTTCACAGCACTCACCATAGCACATACCTTCCCCAATGTCCAAAACCCTACCTCCTCTCCCAACCCTGCTCCCCCCAGCAACCCTCAGTTTGTTTTGTGAGATTATGATTCACTTATGGTTTGTCTCCCTCCCAATCCCATCTTGTTTTCATTTATTCTTCTCCTACTGCTATAAACATTCGGGTGCACATGTACCTTCGGATCACTATGTTTGTATCTTTATGGTAAATACGCAGTAGTGCAATTGCTGGATCATAGGGCAGTTCTATCTTCAACATCTTGAGGAACTTCCATGCTGTTTTCCAGAGTGGTCGCACCAGCTTGCATTCCCACCAACAGTGTAGGAGAGTTCCCCTTTCTCTGCATCCTCGCCAGCATCTGTCATTTCCTGACTTGTTAATTTTAGCTATTTTGACTGGTGTGAGGTGATACCTCATTGTGGTTTTGATTTGTATTTCCCTGATGCCGAGTGATGTGGAGCACTTTTTCATGTGTCTGTTGCCTACCTGGATGTCTTCTTTGCAGAAATGTCTGTTCATGTCCTCTTCCCATTTCTTGATTGGATTGTTTGTTCTTTGGGTGTTGAGTTTGATAACTTCTTATAGATTTTGGACACTAGCCCTTTATCTGATAGGTCGTTTGCAAATATCTTCTCCCATTCTGTTGGTTGTCTTTTGGTTTTGTTAACTGTTTCCTTTGCTGTGCAAAAGATTTTGATCTTGATGAAATCCCAATAGTTCATTTTGGCCCTTGCTTCCCTTACCTTTGGCAATGTTCCTAGAAAGATGTTGCTGCGACTGAGGTTGAAGAGGTTGCTGCCTGTGTTCTCCTCAAGGATTTTGATGGATTCCTTTCTCACGTTGAGGTCCTTCATCCATTTTGAGTCTATTTTCATGTGTGGTGTAAGGAAATGATCCAATTTCATATTTCTGCATGTGGCTGTCCAATTTTCCCAACACCATTTATTGAAGAGGCTGTCTTTTTTCCATTGGACATTCTTTCCTGCTTTCTCAAAGATTAGTTGACCATAGAGTTGAGGGTCTATTTCTGTGCTCTCTATTCTGCTCCATTGATCTCTGTGTCTGTTTTTGTGCCAGTACCATGCTGTCTTGATGATAACAGCTTTGTAATAGAGCTTGAAGTCCGGAATTGTGATTCCACCAACTTTGGCTTTCTTTTCCAATATTCCTTTGGCTATTTGAGTTCTTTTGTGGTTCCACATAAGTTTTAGGATTATTTGTTCCATTTCTCTGAAAAAAATGGATGGTATTTTGATAGGAATTGCATTAAATGTGTAG
>NC_081566.1:64548060-64554918 GCF_022355385.1 Mustela nigripes
ACTGCCTTTGCTGTGTCCCACAGATTTTGAACCATTGTGTTTTCATTATCATTTGTTTCCATGAATTTTTTCAATTCTTCTTTAATTTCCTGGTTGACCCATTCATTCTTTAAAAGGATTCTGTTTAGTCTCCATGTATTTGGGTTCTTTCCAAATTTCCTCTTGTGATTGAGTTCTAGCTTCAGAGCATTATGGTCTGAAAGTATGCAGGGAATGATACCAATCTTTTGATACTGGTTGAGACCTGATTTAGGAGCAGGAAGTTCCATGTGCACTGGAGAAGAATATGTATTCTGTTTCTTTGGGATGAAATGTTCTGAATATATCTGTGATGTCCATCTGGTCCAGGGTGTCATTTAAGGCCTTTATTTCCGTTGATCTTTTACTTGGATGATCTGTCCATTTCAGTGAGGGAAGTGTTAAAGTCCCCTACTATTATTGTATTATTGTTGATGTATCTCTTTGATTTTGTTATTAATTGGTTTATACAGTTGGCTGCTCCCACAGTTAGGGGCATAGATATTTAAAATTGTTAGATCTTCTTGTTGGACAGATCCTTTGAGTATGACATAGTGTCCTTCCTCATCTCTTATTATAGTCTTTGGCTTAAAATCTAATTGATCTGATATAAGGATTGCCACTCCTGCTTTCTTCTGATGTCCATTAGCATGATAAATTGTTTTCCACCCCCTCACTTTAAATCTGGAGGTGTCTTCGGGTCTAAAATGAGTTTCTTGTAGGCAACATATGGATGGGTTTTGTTTTTTTATTCATTCTGATACCCTGTGTGTTTTGATTGGGGCATTTAGCCCATTAACATTTAGGATAACTATCAAGAGATATGAATTGAGTGCCATTGTATTGCCTGTAAGGTGACTTTTACTGTATATTGTCTCAGTTCCTTTCTGATCTACTACTTTTAGGGTCTCTCTTTGCCTAGAGGACCCCTTTCAATATTTCCAGTAGAGCTAGTTTGGTGTTTGCAAATTCTTTCAGTTTTTGTTTGTCCTGGAAGCTTTTTATCTCTCCTTCTATTTTCAATGATAGCCTAGCTGGATATAGTATTCTTGGCTGCATGTTTTTCTCATTTAGTGCTCTGAATATATCATGCCAGCTCTTTCTGACCTGCCAGGTCTCTGTGGATAAGTCTGCTGCCAATCTAATATTCTTACCATTGTATGTTACAGACTTCGTTTCTCAGGCTCCTTTCAGGATTTTCTCTTTGTCACTAAGACTTGTAAATTTTACTATTAGGTGATGGGGTGTGGACCTATTCTTGTTGATTTTGAGGGGGGTTCTCTGCACCTCCTGAATTTTGATGCTTGTTCCCTTTGCCATATTAGGGAAATTCTCTCCAATAATTCTCTCCAATATACCTTGTGCTCCCCTCTCTCTTTCTTCTTCTTCTGGAATCCCAATTATTCTAATGTTGCTTTGTCTTATGGTGTCACTTATCTCTGGAATTCTCCCCTCATAGTCCAGTAGCTGTTTGTCCCTCTTTTGCTCGGCTTCTTTCTTCTCTGACATTTGGTCTTCTATATTCCTAATTCTTTCTTCTGCCTCATTTATCCTAGCAGTGAGAGCCTCCATTTTTTATTGCACCTCATTAATAGCTTTTTTAATTTCAACTTGGTTATATTTTAGTACTTTTATTTCTCCAGAAAGGGCTTTTATATCTCCCGAGAGGGTTTCTCTAATATCTTCCATGCCTTTTTCATGCCTGGCTAGAACCTTGAGAATCGTATGACTGATATTTTAAAGCTATTTAGTATTTTCTTAAATAACATTACATGTAAATTAAGTCCACATATCATTTTTTAAAATATATATGAAAGGAATAAGATCACTAAGCTTTATGGTACTCATCATAAAATGTATCACTCATTTAAAGCCTATTATATGCGATTTTGTAGTTTGTCTATTCCCAGTTATTCAATAACTACATCTCAGTTCAATTCAGTCAATATTATTATCGCCATATTAGAGATGAAAAAATGGAGATATTCATAAGTTATCTTTCCAAACTCGTGTATCTATTAAGAGTCAGAGTTGGGGCGTACTTGGGGTTCTTCCTAACCTTTGACTCCATACTCTCTCCACTGTACCTTTGTGACTTAAGGAAGACTGGTCACATCCCCTACTTTCAAAACTACTTTCTGTTTTATCACCTGTATTTGAGTCACTTACTAATTAAAAACATACTGGAAGTGCAGACATTAAGACCTTGCCAATGAAGTTAATAATGGTCAAAAAATAGATTGTTCAGCCATACAGCAACCGGCACAGGGAAGTCAAGATAAGCAACAGTCATTTTATGTGATCCATGAGAACAGAAACCCAGGCGGTTCTGACCTCTCAATCTAGAGGAAGTCTTGTTTTAAACAGCAAACTCAGTAAGAAACTCCGACAGTCTACCAGTCAGAGGGTATCGACTTCCTCATCTCACAATCTTCCCAACTTCCTTCTCATTGTCCACCAGCCTGCTCAGGGAGGAGCTCAGCCCTTTCCACTATTTCTGTCTTTCTTTTTTTTTTTTTTAATTATGTTATGTTAGTGACCATATAGTACATCATTAGTTTTTGATGTAATGTTCCATGATTCACTTTTTCTGTAGAACACGCAATACTGCAAGGAACACGTGCCCTCCTTTATACCCATCATGGGACTAAAAACCCCACCACCTTCCCCTCTAAAACCCTGTTTTGTTGCTACCCTGTGACCCATCAATTGTACTGCTAAGTATTTACTCCATTTTTTTTGAAAAGAGAATTCTGTCTTCTCCTTAAGGCTGAGTGTATCCAACCCATTACCAAAGAGAGTGGTAACTGTATTAACTCTGTGACTGAACTGCCGAGATGAAAATTCCAGTAATGTAATTTGCCAGATACTTGATATCTGGCAGGCAAATTAAACTCTCCAAGCACTGAGCCCAGAGTGAAGTACTAAGTTTCTTTGTGGTCATAACAATACTACTTACCAATTTGGTGGTATCCATGTAAACTGCTCAGTGCCAGACCAACCCATACCTCTTCAGTGATATTAACCTATGTCATGTAAATAGCCACCTTCTGGGTCTATTCTGTCTTTTGCAAATGAAGAGATAAACGGACTTGCAGACACATCCTGGGACTTAGCTCACCCACCCACAAGGGAGGACAGTGGCTGTTGACTGATACGAATCGCAATTTCTCTAAGGAGCTGTCACACAACTCTAGTTTAATTCATGGTTTGCAGACATCAATAATTTTTGATGAGAATGTTTACTTGGGGTAATACTTCATGGTGTCTAAGCCCAGTGAGACAGATGCAGAGCCACAGTTAAACAGGCAGTGGTCAGTAGTGGGCTCTAGGAGGAGTCCTGCATTGGGGCAGGCCAAAAGGATTTCAGTGTCTCACTGATGATGGAAAACTGCCATATTTTCAAGGCTGGTGAAGGAGCCTTCCAGATTAGGTTTACCTGTAATTACCTATTATACAATTGTTAACGTGCCCTCCCCCCTTTTTTTTTGGTCCTCAAAGTATATACTTTAACCTGTTCAGTTGCTGAACCAAACTTTACTGAATATTGTCAACATTCTAGCCACTGGGCAAATAAAAATAATTGAGACAAGGTTGCAGCCTCAAGTAACACCCTTTTTCATGACGGAGAGAGTTGGAGGGAAACCTACAAATAGGTAATTGCCATCCAGTATGGTGATTGTAATACTGCAGATTTCCATGTATGTGTAGATAGGTCACTTTAGAGCTCGCTGGCCCCAGGGAAAGCCCTGGAGGAGGAAAGATCAGTTGGAATCAGACAGATGAAAGAGAAGAGGAGAAGGGGTGTCGAGAAAACAGTATGTACCCAGCTGATTGGGTTCGCAAGGACCACAGGTACAGATACATCCGAGCTGGTTATGGGAGCCATATTTATTCACATGGTGTAGGAACTCTGTCTCTGGTCTCCATCTCCTGGGACTGTGGCCAGGGCAGAGAAGAGGAAGAGGGGAAGCACTGGGCCCAGAGTGAAGTACTAAGTTGTCCCTCTTGTGCTACTCAGCCACAACTCCTTAGAGTGCATGCTGCTTTTACTGACTGAATAAGTATGATTCTGGGCAACCATCTTTCCAGACCCCACCCTCCTCATCAGTAATATGCCATTGGCGGGGTAGAGCCTGATGTTCTCTAAGATCTGCCATGGCTGAGACCTAAAATGAATCTGATTTCCCGGAAAGGGCATTCTGATGTGGAGCCCACTACCTACACAGCTCACTCATGATCACTGATCTTCTGTTTTTCAGGAAGACTTCCTGCCACTGGAACACCCAGGTGAGGTCTCGTTTCGTATGCTGAGAATATTGTCATGATCTATTCATACCCACAAGACAGGGCCACAGGGTTATATGTACATTAAAAAATACTTGACTGGATTTCCTATTAACATTTTAAATTCTTACAAAATCCAAACATGTGATTCAGAAAGCCACTTCCAGCCATATCTTTGAATAATACTCACTCAGACCTCGGCATACCCAGGACTCATGTCACTTGCTCTCCTTGTCACTCTACTTCTTCAGATGTGCCCTGGTGGAGAGCTGACCACGCCCACCCTAGTGGCGTCCTCTGTCACAGGGCTCCACCTCAGACCTCATTCCTCCACCACACACTCATTCGGGACATAATTATTAAATGCTGGCAATGTTCAATTCACAGTATTGACTGCAGAAGGAAACAGAAGTGGGGGTTAAAAAACACTCTTTTCCCAGAGATCTGTCAAGGAATCTTACAGGAAAGGTAAATGATTGTGATAAAAGCTGGAATATTGAAAGGGACCTTTTAAAAAAGATGAAGGTCACGTTCCAGGGGGGGTGCGAAAGTCTTTGTGTATCAGTGTTTAAACATTTAAGTGTTTGAGAACAATAAGAAGTTGGGCAGATCTAACTGTTTACCGAAAAGACCTTGAGACTCTGCACTTTGACCCACTGACTTTGTGTCAGTCGTCCCTCACTGTCACGCTGTCTTGGGCCGCACGTCGCGTTGCACACACCTTCTGAGTTCTCTTGAGAGAGTCATGCAGACTCAGGGTAGGCAGTCATGATATTTTAAAGAATATTTTATTTACTTATTATTTGAGAGAGAGCGTGAGTGAGCACGAGCAGGGAGAGGGCAGAGGGAGAAGGAGGGAATGATCAGAGAGAGAATCCCAAGCAGGTTCCACACTGAGCGTGGAGCCTGACACAAGGCTCAATTTCAAGACCCTAAGATTATGACTGATACCAAAATCAAGAGTCTGACTCTTAACCAACAGAACCAGCCTGTTTACAGGGACCACTCTGGGCTCCTCATGGACACTGGTCTTCCTGAGACTCGGTGTGATCCACAAATCCTTCTCACCCTGTGTCTCCCCCTGTATGTCCCAGTTACAGTCCCAAGGAGCATCAGGAGCCTTCCTGGTCTGGACCCTGCTCCACAGACCCTCACACGCCCCCCCACTCTGAGCCACCAGCCGTGATGGAGCCGCAGCCAGTGTACAGCAATGGTGAGACTTCCTAAGTAGCCCAGGGCCCCAGGGATGAACCAAGGTGGGAGGGGAGATTGAGCAACTGCCCAAGACTGAGTCACACTCAACTTGAAAATGACACTCCTGGCACCATGTCTGAGACAGAAGATGAACTTAGTAGCTTAGAAGAGTCTAGAACGTGGGCTCTTGGCTGGAGCGAGCTATCATCTCCTCTCCCACAGTGAATCCTGGAGATGACAACCTGGTGTATTCCCAGATCTGGAGCAGCCAGCAAACAAAGGGGAATCCAGGTGAGAGGCCTTCCAGATGTATGTATAGATGCATGTATTGGGGAGATGAGGGCAGGGGAGATGAGGCAGCCATGTGTGAGGGGATCCACGAGGGGCCTCTCACCAGGCCTCTCAAGTATGAGTGGGCCACGGAAGGAAGGCAGCATCTGCTCCCACACTGCCACCCTATGTCTGTGTCCCTTCCCTTGGACCCTTGTGCACTGCCACTGGACCCCACAGACTCTCTGAGGACAGACACTAGTGTTTCCACGAACTTACCAGTAGCACCCAGTGTGGTACTTAGGAAACTATGGGTCTCTTCAAATATCGTTTTAAAAGAATGCATGACTGCTAATTGCTAGTGTCAGCCTCGCATAACCTAATGTGTAGACGATCATAATTCTCCCAGATGGTCTGATTTCTAATCTCATCCTCCTCTGGCCCCCAGACACGGTTTCCAGCACGATCCCTCTGAGAGGCCCTGCCTATCACACCCAGGCTTGGATTCATGGCCTTGGTGACCCTTCCTTCCAAAGCTGGACCCTCGCTTCCCCCGCTCTTCAGGCCCTCCCAGAGCTCTGGCCTTACTCCAGCCAAGCTGACCCTCCCCATCTTCCTGCTCACACTGGGCTGTTGCATGCTCTGGCGATCATGTGTCTCATCGGCCTGAAATGCCCTTCCCCCACCTAGTTTACCCAGTGACCCCTGCTCACATGTCAAGACACAGTTCAGGTGCCTCCATGAAACGTCCCCCCAGCCCTCCCTGTGTCCAAGCCTGGGAGGACGGGTTAGCTTCTGGCAACAACAGCTCATTACGTATTTCCATCTGGCGCCCATCCTACTTGTTGCATACATCTACACATCCATTGTTCCTCTTAAAAATTATAGGCTCCTTGGGTACACGGGCTGAGTTTGTTTGTTGTTCCTCTGTCCTTGTAGCTTAATAGAAGGTCATTGTTTACTGAATACTTACTAATAAATGAATGAAAGAGATCCAGAGGACCCTTGGAAAGAGAAGAAACACACACACTGCTTCACCGCAGATCTTCGTTGGGAATTTGTTCTGTAGTCTTAGAATGCCTTCCCCCT
>NC_081566.1:64557918-64598018 GCF_022355385.1 Mustela nigripes
GTGCACACACAGAGGTCCTGAACGGGGGCGGGATGGAAGCAGGGGGACCGCTTGGCTGGGGCAATGAGCAGGGGAGAGACAAGGAAATCATCAGGAAAGTCACTCTGGGCATTTGGTGGGCAGGGGAAAGGCTTTATCAGTGTGTGGGGGTGGAAGAACCCCACAGAGCAAACCATCAAGAGCCCAGTTGCAGAAGGGAGATTTCGAAATGCGTTGTGAGTGGGTTGTAAGTTGGAATATGTCACCCACAGACTAATGCTGTCTTCCCTCTTCCCATCCAACAGCACGTTCACCAAGGACACATCAGAGGAATGAGGTGGGTCACGCTTTCCGCCTCCCTCTCGCAGAGCTCTCCTCCCTCACCTGTGCTTAGGTGCTCACTGTTTGTGGGATTTCCACCAGGAACCTGCAGTCATCTATTCAGAGCTGAAGAAGGCACAACCAGAAAACACTGCAGGGCAGGCCCATGAAGATCCTGCAGAAAACTATGAGAATCTCCCATGTGCACCATCAGCTCTGGACCACTAGCCCCCTACCCAGAGGGGCCCTCGAAGACCCTGGGAGCATCTGATACCTTCCCCCTGTTCTCCACAAGCATGCTTCTCCTTCCATCCAGCAGACTGGGTGAAGGTCCCTGTCCCCCCCCCCCCCCCCCCCCCGCACCTGAGTCTGCATGTTCTCTGGGAACAGAATGGGCAGCATTTTGGTAAACACCGCATTTCTACACAGTAGAGACGCATGAAAGCGGGCAGGTGGGCCTTCCCCTCCCATGTCCATGGAACAAGGAGGAAGGGCGAGTGGTCTAGCCAGGATCACAAGAGTGCTATCACTACCATGTGCTCCGAGTGCCGAAAGCTTTGACCGCATCATTTCTGCATGAACAATTGAAACACTTTGTTTCCTCTTCTAGATGGACAGGTGGTAAGTGACTGGTGATGATGATACTAATGAAGAAGATGACTACAGATACAGGACACACACCAATCTGCTCAGAATTGGGAGCCATCACCAGTCTTCCTCTCCCCCAGATCAAACTCTCCCATACCTGGTGCAGTCAAGCTCCATGGTTTGGTTGTTCAGCACCCACTATTTGGAGGCTCCAGGGATCAGCACCAACCCTGGAGGCCCAGGAGAGCCGGTGACTCTCAGGACTCAGATGGCAAAGCCTCGTGTCTCTGGGAGCCCACGTGGCCTGAGCCAGCAGAGGAGGGAGCAACGCAGGCAGTCAGTGGGCCTATGGGGAACTAAGCGTCCACCACGGGAGAAAGCATTTAAAAAGCAGGCCATCTGTTCCTAGGTCTCCAGAAAAGCGGCAGAGTTGCTTGGAGTGGCTTTTATTTACGTGAATAAGGGATTTGTCACCTGGGGTGAGACTGAACTTTCGATCGCTGTAAAAACGATAGGCCGTCGCCAGCTGGTGCCTTCACTGAGGACTGGTGTGCTTCAGCTGATACACGCCATGGACAACGTTGATTTTACACCTACCTACCCTGTTTAGGACTTCAAGTAAATAACACAGCAAGACTTTGCAAACCTTTGGAATAGCAAGATAAAAAGAACAAAGTGTGTTTCAAAGATTATTCCTTTCCCTGTGGATGTCAGAATCCTGGGTAAGGGGAAGTGCAACATACAGCAAAGCTTAATCCAATTTGAGGTGTTAATCTTAGCCTCATGAGCTTGGCTGGCAAGCTAATTGGCTGAGGGGGTGGGGAAGTGTTGTCCTTCCTAAAGAGGGAATATTTATTTTTGTTATGAAAGAGTGACTTCTATGTCTTGTTTCCATATTAACAGGTACAAAATGTTCTCCAGAATGTACACCTGGCCTTTAGAGACAGCAAAAAATCCAGGTGTAATCTGTGTTTATGCTTAAATTTGGCCCCAAATGCCTCCCAACTTTGGGTTCCAGGAAGAATAGAGCCTTATAGGGGGGAGAGGGACATGCCACAAGGTCCCAGCTGTGGGAAACCCATCTAAAAGAGTGGTGACAAAAGGCAAAGTCCCCAAGGGAGAGAAGCAGCATCAAGGCAGCATCCCAGGGCCAGTAAGAGTCATTCTGCAGGAGGGCATGTCAGACACCAGGATGGCAGCCTCTCACGTGGGCAAGGTCCATGATGCCAGTGAAAGATGGGGACAGCAAGGGGCTCTCTGGTGCTCAGAACAGTTCTGATGGGGTGCAGACCCTCTTCCCAGCAGCAAAGGAGAGGCTAAGGAAGAATTGGGAAAATATCCAAGAGGACGTCATGTTTCCAGCTGGTCAGGAAGGTAACATTTAAGACCTCAAGATTTAAGACATGACTATAATTTCTTTCTTTACATTATATTTATTTATATATTTACAAATGTCTGGAAGGACAATTTAAACACAATAAATCACATATATCTGAAGTATACCATTTCATGTTTTGGCAGATAAGAAACCAAGAAAATAAGAAACCGCCACAATCAAGATCCCAAACATCTCCTTCATTCCCCAGTGTTCTCCTGTCCTGAGGAACACATTTTTCCTTCCACACCATCTCCTGCCATCACCAGATGTTTTCTGTCACTATAGATTAGGGTGTATTTTCTAAAGTTTTATGTAAATAGCACCATACAGCATATACTCTTTTGTGCCTGGCGCCACTCACTAAGCAGAAGAATTTGAGACTCATTCACATTGTTTCAAATAGCCACAACATAGTCCTTTCTATTGCTAAATAATATTCCATTGGATGTGCTATATTTTTATTATCCATCTATCTGTAAATGGATGTTTACATTGTTTCATTTATCATTAATTGAAATAAAATTACTATGAAAATTCACATACAAGTGTTTGTGTGGACATGTTTCCATGGCTCCTTTGTAAATACCTGGGAGTAGAATTGCTGACTCACATGTAGATTTATGTTTAAGGTTTGAAGAGGCTTGATACTCTTTTCCAAAACATCTGCACCATGTCACATGCCCACGAGCACTGACTGATAGCTACAGTAGTTCCACACCCTTGTCAACACTTAGCATTGGCAGTCTTGAACTTTAGCCACTGCAAAGAGTATGTATTGTAGTGTAGTGTGATCTCACTATGGCTTTAATTTCTCTGCTGATCCATGATGCTGATTCTCTTCTCATGTCCTTATTGGCTCTCTGCATATCTTCTGTGAAGGGTCTGTTCACACCTTCCACTTCTGCAAGAGTTTGGCATCTTTAGTTTTTTATTCTGGTCTGATTTACAAATTGTAAATATCTTCTCTATGTCTGTAGCTTGATGTTCATTTTCTTAATGATATTTTTTGAAGAGCACAAGATTTTAGTTTTGAAAAAGTACAATTTATCAACTTTTTAATTTTATGCGCCTACTTGTGTTTCCTATCTAAGAAAGTATACAGTGAGGTCAAAAATATTCTCTTCTACTTTTTGCTAGAATTTTTACAGTTTTCACATGTACATTCAGGTCTATGCACCATTCAAAGTGACTTTTTTTGATATATGCATAGGGAAAGTATTCTTTTTTTCCCTGTGAATATCCACTTGTTCCAGCACCATTTGCTGAATAAGCATTCTTTTGCTTCTTTTTAATTTGAGTTGTTCATCTCTTACCCAATTATTGGAGTTATTTATGTATTTAGGATATATATCCCTGTGTCAGATATATGTTTGGCAAATATTTCCACCTGATTTGTGACCTGTGTTTATATTCTTTTAACTGTGTCTTTCAAACAGAAAAGATTTTTAATTTAATAGAAATTATTTACCATTTTTTCTCTTATAGTTCATGTTTTGTATAGCCTGTTTCAAAACTATTTGCCTAACTTAATATTATAAATATCTTTTTCACATTTTCCTCTAGAAATGTAACAGTGTTTAACTTATCTTATATTTAGATATGTGGTACATAGAAAGTTAATTTTTGTATACAGCATGAGGTAAGAGTTGATGTTGATTTTTCCCCATACAGACATCCAGGTATTTTGCCACCATTTCCTTAAGAAACAAAACAAAAACAAAAACCCTACCTCTTTCCCATAGAATTACTTTATAACCTTGTCAGCAATCAATGGGCCATATCAATGTTAGCCTACCTCTGGGTTACCAATAGATGATCTTACACATCTGTCCTTATGCCCAAAACCGCACTTTGCTGATTACTGTTGCCTTGTGTTAAGTCTTGAGATCAGTTGGTATAAGTTCATAACTATGTTGGGTTTTTTTTCCTAAATTGTTTTAACTAACCCAGGTTTTTTGCCTTTCCATATGAACTTTTACATGGATTTTTTCAATGTATTCAAGGAAGCCTCTTAGAATTTCAATTAGGATTGCATTGAATCTATAGATGAATTTGAAGAAAGCCACCATCTTAAAAACTCTGTCTTCCTATCCATGAACTTCATACAGCTTTCCAATTTTATAGTTCTATTTTGCACATTTTTAATTAAATTTATTCCTAATTGTTTTATACTGTATGCCAATACAAGTGGAGCTTTCATTTCCTTTTAAAGTTATTACTAGTATGCCTTGGTAATACTCCTCAATTTTCTGAAAGAGTTGGTATAGAATTGAAATGTTTCCTCCTTGGATATTTGATAGAATACACCAGCCAGGCTGTTTGGACCTGGATTTCTCTTCATGGGAAAGTTTTTCAATAAAGAACTTAAGCTCTTAATTGATGGAGGACTATTCACTTTTTTTTTCTTTTTGTATCAATTTTGGCAAGTTGTATTTTCCAAGAAATTTGCTCATTTCATTTAGTTGTCGGTTTTATTAACATAAAATTTTACATAATAATTTCTAATTTAGTGCTGACTTTCTTTCATTCCTAGTATTGCTGATGGTTTTCCTCCTTTACTTTTTGATCCATTTAGCTAAGTTTCTCAGTTTATCAAAGAATTGACTTTGGTCTTTGTAAATTGATTCTGGTTTTTTGTTTTTCAGTATGTTGATTTCTTCTGTTATCTTTATGGTTTTATTCCTCTGACTTATTTTGTATGTAGTAAGCAGAACTCTTAGATGGATCCTAAGTTTCCTGTCCCCCAAAACCCTCATCCTTTTCTTATCTTCTCTTCTTGAATGTGATGAAGACTTGTCAATATGATGAGCTAACACTCAATATATAGGCTTCTAATCATTGATCTCTGGTTAATCAAAAGGGAGATTTTCCCAAGCTATCTAATCAGGTATGTCTTGAAAAAGAAATAAAGCATCAGAGAGATTCTCTTACAGGCCTCAAAGAAGCAAGCCACATGCTGGAAAAGGTGCATGAAGAAAGGGACCATGTGCAGGAGCTGAGGCTGGTCCCCAGGCCACTGGAGCAAGAACAAGAGGACCTCACCCACACAGCGGAAAGGAAATGAAGGGAACTCAAGAGAGTATCTTGCTCTTGTTAGGCTTCCTGATGAGAATGCAGTCAACTGACATTGGATTTCAGACTTGTGACCCCTTTGAGCGAAATACCCAGTGGAAGTTCCAGGCCCCTCCCCCACTCAGACTGCCAGAAATATATGTTTGCTGGTTTAAGGTGCTTTATTTGTTGTAATAGAAACACAACAATAGATAATGAGTATGTTTTCTGCTCTGCTCCTGTTTCTTGCTGCCTTTTTTTTTTTTTTAAGAGAGATTGGGAATGAGGGGGAAGGACTGAAGAAGGACAGAGAGTCCAACGCAGGCTCCACACCCAGTACAGAGCCCGAGCTGGGGCTCAATCTCACGACCATGACATCATGACCTGAGCCAAAATCAAGAGTCCGTGAACTGACTGAGTCACCAGGTGCTCCCCCAGTTTCTTGCTTCTTAAAATGGTACATTGAGTCATTCGATTTCAACCCTTCTTCTTGTCTAACAGCAGCATTAAAAGTTATGGGGTTTGATTCTAAAACTTGTGGAGCTGAATCCCAAAGTGTGGTTACTATTGATATGGTTAGATTTAAGCCGTCTGCTTTTTGGTTTTTGTTTTCCTCTGATTTGTGTTTCTCTGCTCACTCCTCCTACCTTCTTCTGGATTATTGGTATATTTTTTAAATATTTTATTCAGTCCTAAATAGTCTCTAATAGCCATTATGATTTTTCCATGAATCAATAATTATTTAAAAGAATGTTGTTGATTTCCAGGTATTTGGGATTTTCCCAAGTATTTTACTGGTACTGATTTTTTATTAGTACATTTTCATACTTAAGTGTTCTTCTAAAATTTCAATTTAATAGCTTGATAATATTACACTTTATAGATGTATTCTCCCTTGCCATTCCGTCAGTTTTGACGATTCCTTTTTTCTATTTTTATAAAAACTTTGAGATTAAATTTTTGTATGCATCTCTGATTTTTTTTCTCACAATCAATTCTTATTGGGAAAAGGGATAGAAAGAACTTTCCAGCTCTTAATACAGAAAAGATTCACAGTTTGTGAATCTGTTCACAGGACCACAGTTTGTGATCCTAGAAACATTGTTCATGAGTTTCAACATCAGGTAGTTCACTTTTTTTCTTTACAAAAATGATAAAAAATATATTTTATTGCTTAAAGTTTCATGTATTTGGTTATTAGTGGATTTGAATGTAATTTTGTGTGTTTGGGGCAATGTTTTTTCCTTTAATCAATACTTTAGAATTGGAATTTTACTCATTTTCTAGAAATAGGAATAGTCCTTTCCCTTTTTTTCTTTTTTTAAATTTTTAAAACTCTTTATTGACATTCAGTTTAGTTGGCATATACTGTATGATTCGATTCGGGTGTAGAATTCAGGAATTCATTAGCTGCGTATTCCACCAGTGCCCGTGACATCAAGTGTCCTCCTTAATGCCCATCCCCCAATTATTCCTTCCCCATCCCAGAATCTTCCGGTGGTTTCCTCGAGTTCAGCCTCTCTTATGGCTTGCCTCCCTCTTTATTTTTATCTCATTTTATGTTTTCTTCCCTGTGTCCATCTGTTTTGTTTCCTAATTTCTACATATGAGTGAAATCATATGGTATTTGTCTTTCTCTTACTGTCTTATTTCCTTTAGCATAATATCCTCCAGCTCCATCCACATCACTGAAAATGGCAAGAGTTAATTCTTTTTGATGGCTCTGGTATGTGTGTGTGTGTGTGTGTGTACGTAAACACCACTTCTTCTTTATCCATTCATCTGTTAAGGGACATTTGAGCTCTTCCCATAGTCTGGCTACAGTACATTGCTGTTATAAACATTTGGGTGCATGTGCCCCTTCAAATCACTGTTTGCATCCTTTGGATAAGTACCTAGTAGTGCAATTGCTGGGTCATAGGGTAGCTCTATCTTCAACTTTTTGAGGAACCATCATACTTTTTTCCACAGTGGCTGCAACAGTTTTTATTCTCACCAACAGTGCAAGAGGGTCCCTCCTTCTCCACATCCTCACCAACATCTATGGTTTCCTGAATTATTAATTTTAGTCATTCTCACTGGTGTGAGGTGGTATCTCATTTTAGTTTTGATCTGTATTTCCCTGATGCTGAGTGATGTGAGCATTTTTTCATGTGTCTGTTAGCCTCTTGTATGTCTTCTTTGGAGAAATGTCTGAAGAATAAAACTGAACCACTTTCTTACACCACACACAAAAATAGACTCAAAATGGATGAAAGACCTAAATGTGAGACAGGAATACATCAAAACCCTAGAGGACAACACAGACAGCAACTTCTTCAACCTTAGCTGCAACAACTTTTTGTTACGCAGGTCTCCAAAGACAAGGAAAACAAAGGCAAAAATGAACTATTGGGATTTCATCAAGATAAAAAGCTTTTGCACAGCAAAGGAAACAGTTAACAAAACTAAAAGATAACCTATGAAATGGGAGAAGATATTTGCAAATAACTTATCAAACAAAGGGCTGGTATCCAAAATCTATAAAGAGCTTATCAAACTCAACACCCAAAAAAACCAAAAAATCCAGCCAAGAAATGGGCAGAAGACATGGAACAGACTTTTTCTAATGAGTTGTAGGAGTACTTTATGAACTAGGGATACTAATTCTTTATTTACAATGTGTGATGCAGATTCATGATATGCTATTTGCCTTATAGTTTTGTTTATGGTATTTTAATATGCCCAAGTCCTCTCATAGATTATGAAGACATATTTCTCACTAAGATGGTCTCTTCTAGCTGTTGGTTGTGGGTCATAGGACATCTCCTGAGACCTCTCTAAGTTTCTCTAAACATGAAATCCAGACTTAGCCTCAAGAGAGGAAATATTTGTGTGAATGTGGGAGAGAAGCCACTTCTCCAATTGTGTTCTCCAAAGCAAAATGTCTTGATGGTCTTATTCTGAATATGCAAACCAAAACAGTGCTCATTGATGAATAAAGAGACAGGTATGTCAAGAGTAATAACTCAACACAGTATCCTCTCAAAGACCACTTTGATGTTTCCTCTTGAGACTAACCTTTCTATACATGAAATCATATTAATAAACTGTCTCCTCCTCACAACTGTAAATCTTCTTTCCCTTCCTTGGATTGGAGGAAGGTGAATGGATCTATCTATGCATGCCACTCTGAAATCAATCTCTCCCCTCTTCCTTATCAGTGGATGATCAATGTGATTCTCTTTCCACAACTGGCATTTCTTCTACCCCTGAGCAATGTCAGTGCTGCTTTACATGTGGTGGGTGGGGTAAAAATGGAACATAGGGAAGTAGACACAAAAGGAAGAAGTAGTGGTTAGTGGACTACTGAGAGACTTTTCAGAAGACTATAAATCACAAAGATGAGAAGATGAATAATTCTGTGCAAGTCTCTAGTTTCTTCTTTTTGGCAATTCCAGGCAGATGGAAAAAAAAAATCTATCCCTTCTTCTGTTCTCTCTTCAAGATCTCCAGGCAAGTCTGGCTCCCTGGTCAGTGCCCAGAGGCTCCTATGTGTCTACCTAAGCCCCTTTTAACAATGACAAGAGTGTTGTCTCCCATCATCCAAGGCCACAAGTGTAGTCACACCTGCCTGTCTGCCATTCTGTGTGAGCATGGCCTGTCCTACAGGGAATCCTATTTTCTGAGGAATGGCGATGAGGGATTAAATATGATCTCCAAAGAGAAGGGCAGGTTTTACAGGTGGCTACCGATGAGACAATGTCTGAGCTACAAATCTGCTCATAGTTCAGCGGCTGACAGTGATCCATCCAGTCAGATGGATCTGAAAACAAACATGCACCAAAGGAGTCTTACTGAAAAGTGTCTTCTTCCTGCCAGAATCAAGCGATCTCACTGTGACCAGTTTCTGTTTTCAATACCCAGCCCAGCCACTTTGCTTCGGCTTCAGGTTAACTAGGTGTCTGGAGTATTTCTTGGCACAAACTCCTTCTGTCCCTCTGTACCTGGTAGAACTAGAAAGGTTGCCGCACTAGTTTGGAAAAGAGAAGACATTTGCTCTCCACACAAGCTTAAATATACTGAAAGCAGGACTTGCTCTTTTATTCATAAAATATCAACAAGTTTCTTTTGGAATCAGAAACATGGTCCTAGTTATATGGCCTTAAGTAGAAATGGGAATTTATTCCCATTGGGAATGGCTTTTAGAACACTGATCAGGAAGGTCAAGAACAAACTGGGATCAGAAGGCAGCATGCCATAGGAAGCTAGCAGGAACCTGCCCCTTCCACCTGCCATGGGTGTCCTACTCAACCTCTCTGTGCCCCCATCTCCTTATCCTAAGATGAGAACAAATGTTCAGCTCGTAAGCTCTTGTGAGGATTAAATGAGTTAATGCATGTGAATGGCTTATAACTATGTCTGGAATACTCAAATGCTAACAGTTTCTGTTGCTGTCTGCTTTTGCTTCTATCTGCCTACACATCAGTTTCTATTTTGTTTCTCTGACAGAATGTCCCAGCATCTAAAATCATCTTTTTTGTTTAACTGTCCAGTTGTATGACATCAGCCTTCCTTCACAGCCTCTGTGGAGAGGGACAGGCTGCTCCACTGTGTGCTCCATGCTCGTGGTGAGAACTCAGGCTAGCTCTCACTGATGCTCTGAACATTTCTGCTCTGAAAACATCACTCTCTGGCATACCTGGGCTGTTTCTCATTCCCCATGGAAGGCTGGACTTCTGGAACCAGGGAGGAACATGCAGTGAACCTCGACAGTATCCATGGATTGATCAGAATTCATTTGTTTCAAGTCACACTGATGGAGCAGATGACCACATGCGACGCTTGAAGTCCTGCCTCCAGAAGTTTTCCTTCATCATCTGCTTTAAGGAATGATCCTGGTTGGGGATGCCATGTGACAGCAGACCCCTTCCAGCATATTGTACAAGAACACCTGTGAAGCCAGTCCTAGTTCCTCATCTCTAGTGAACTGGTTGTAAGGAGATCTACGTGAGGCCATAGGTGAGGACTGCAGGAGAAGACAGGCAGCAGAAGTCAAGCTCCATGCTCCTACACTTCCCGTATGTCAGCGTGAGCCAGTGAGGAGGGACACTGCTGTGCACACTCAGCCTTGTGGTCACAGGAGACTTGCTCATGACCAGCAGCTCAGACTGCCTCATCTCTGCTTGTGCCATGATGGAGCATAAAATGTCCAAGACCCAGAGGTGAATTGGAAGCTTTTTCTCAAAAAAAGAGTATAGCTTTCCCTAAAACCCTAGGATCCATATCCTAATTCTCTCATCCTGGCTCCTTGGAGGACCCACACAGCACCAATATTGGCTGTAGTCACTTGAGATCACAAGTATCTGACCATGGACAACGCAAGATCTGCTGTATCCCTTGTTTCAGTGGTTGAGCAGTTTTTGCAGCAATCTGAGCTTGCAGATCCTTCTCTTGCCCTGGGCCTGGTTCAAAACGAATCACCTTATGGGCTACTTGGCAATTGAGTAAGAACAATACACTTAAATGAGGACTATGTTGCTTCCAAAATCCAAAGATATCTGCCAAATGTTGTATCTCTTCTTTAGCAACAAAGGGGTGTAAGTGGCAGCATTTTGCTTTAACATTGACAATGTCCTGAAATGGGGTTACTAACATCAACTAACTTACAGGAATTCTGTCACATGGGATACTTGCACCAGCACATGGCATTGAGCAAGTGCTCGGGTTAGCTCTGACGATGATGTTGGTGACGCCGATCACGTTTATTATTGTTGCTGGATTTGACATTTAAGAAAGATTGCACAGACCAGACATTTTTAGTTCTCTGAAAACCTTCCTTCTCCCCTCCTGGCCCTGGCATACCGCAGTCAGCTGGGTCAGAGGAACAGAGATAATGTCTGACACGGAAATGACAGGAGCCACATCTCTCCTTAAAAAGCCACTATCAATTTCAAGAAACTGGTTTATTAAATAATTAATTAATTAATTAAAAAGAAAGAAAGAAACCAGTTTATGTCTGCTCAAACAACTACTGGATGTCTGAATCCTTCTACATGTAGCAGCATGTTCCACAGAAACCCTAGACTGTTTTATGGTTTTTAGCAAGAATATGATAGGAAGTGTCCTCCATCCTCACTTCCTGCGTATGTTTGTATGTGTACAAGGCAGGACTATGGGGAAGAATGAGGGATCCATAGCAGAAGAAGCCGTGGGTTCTCATGTCTGGAAACAGAGCCAGAGATTTCCAAATTCATGTGTGGAGTGAGTTTGGTGAAAGGGACAATGGGACTGGAAAGAGGACAATAGAGCAGAACATCATTTGGACATTAGTTCCTTCCTTCCCATCAGGTGGGAACAGGGCTCAATTCCAGAGAGGTCTTAAAGCCATCCTGAACCCCTCTAATTCCTGCTGGTGCAGCAGGACCAGAGACCAAGCATCACACAGCTTCAGCATGACCACCAGCTTCCTCTTCCCTTTACCCTTCCTCTACTGGGTGACCATGATGGTGCTCTGGAGGTCATTCAGGACACCAGTGGCCTGGGAGGTGCAATCGCCACAGGCAGGGAGCCAACAGTCAGCCAAAGGACAGCCCAATGCCAGGACTGACCCCACAGGGAGGCATATGTGGGTCAGAGAAGATGATGGTGAAGCAGGGGGTGTGAAGAGGTCTGAGCACATGGCCCAGACTGTAGTTTTTCCCTCCTGCAGTGTCCCTGCAGAGGAAGGCTGATGCTCCCATTACCAGCCCAGCACATTCTTCTCCAGAACTGCCCCTGCTGAGGGAAATCAGGCTCCTGAGGTAAGCACACAGCCCAGGTGAGGAGGAAGAGGTCCTGCTTCCTACAGAAGTACATTCACAGTGGACACCCACCCTCCTCAAGCCCCCACTGCAAACCCCTCCATGGCCGGGTCCTAGTGTAGTGACGGGGGTGCTGATGAGTTTCCTGGCCACTCAGTCCCTTTACCTATGGTTGAATCTCCTGCATAACTCGGATGCCCGGCCAGGTTTGGGCCCTTTGGGTAATTAACAAAACTAAAAATAACATAAGAAATATTGAGCAACAGATACTGTGACCATCACTTAGCATACATTAATGAATTTAATCTCCATTTGAGAGGTATTATTACTGTTTTCCCCATTTCACAGATGCAGAAACCAAGGCACAGGGAAGTTGAGCAACTTACCCAAAGTGGCCCAGCCAGTTGCTGGCTGAGGGAGCATGGCTCCAGAGCCTTGCTCTGTTGCACACACGCTACTCGTAAAATTACGCCAAAGCCCACAGAAGCTAAGTGATTTACTCAGGTTAACCAACCAGTAACCAAATCACTAAATTTTCAGGTGCGAAGCACCAGCTGGCTGGCCTGGGGAAGATAGGGATCTCACACTTTTCCATTCATTCCACTAATGCATTTGAAGCACGAGCTCTCTGCCAGGTGCCAGGAGGGAGAGACACAGTGAGATGGACTAAGGCACTGAGAGCCAAGAACTATATAGGGCGGTGGTCCCTGACTGCCCTTCTGGGCAAGGACCCTACCAGACCATCTTCTGTGGTGCCAAAAACCAGTGGACCCCTTGTGTGCAATCCATCCCCAGAGAGGTGCCTTTGGCCAACACCAGTGCTCTGCTGTGTAGGAAGGGTGCCAGTGCCAACACCCACCGCTGAGGCTGCCGTGTCTAGTCCACTCTTATGGGCTGGTTCACTTAGTCAGAATTTATTGTGCATGAACCATGTGCTAAAGATGCTAGAATTTTCCTTTTTATTTAACACTCAAAACAGAGAACTTGGGGAAAGTTTCAAAGTAGGAATACGGACATGCTGCATTCCATATCTCTTGCCCTCTCTGGCACTAGGCAAATGCCATACGTCCTGGAACAACCTCCACCCCCACCCCTGCTTAACTCCTACTTCTTCACAGTCAGCTCAATGCCCCTGTCTCTGAGAAGTCCCATTTTCTCCCAATTCCACCTTTAGGAATAATGATGAAAGATAGTTCCTAAAGATAATAATAGCTAGTCCTTAACATAGCACTTACCGAGAGCCCCACACTGTTCTAAGTGCTGGACATATGTTAACTGGTTGTATATAGCATTCTTTACATACGAGGGACTTAGCCACAGAGAGGGTAAGCAAGTTAGTCAAGGTCACACAGCTAGCAAATGATAAAGCCTAGTTTTGAACCCAGAAGTCTGGCTCCAGAATCAATACAAAGATGCCATAGATTTAAGACAAAATTTTATGACACATTTCAGAAAACAAAGAAGAAACACTGCATTATATTTGTACTAAACCCCTGCCTTGATGATGACTGATCTATAACCACATAATTGTATCCATTTCTTCCTTGACATTGCATTTGACTCTTGTGTCCAAGAGTCCCTCTTGCCCAGAGTGTGGATCTTCTGAACCACTTGAGCCGGCAGCAGTATATGTGGGTACTTTTAGATGTAAAGTTTCCAAGCACAAAGTTAAGTCAAAGTTTCATTTTTTTATCTGTGTTGTACCATGATATACCATAAGTTAAGTATCTTCTGGGGCACTAGTCCAATATGATAGAAAGATATGTACACAGCCTAGATCTTTGAAGGAAATGACAATGAGCAATGCTATTGATAAAGATTTCCAATCAGGTGATTAGTTTTCTCTGAACTTGACTCAGACATCCCCAGCTTAGATTCATCTCGGCCACGCCAGGCCACAGGGGCTGCTCCTGGCAGCCCTCACCTGCACTACCCATGCACAGGTGTATCAGGCAGCATGTGACCAATCTTGCCAGACCCTGTGCCTCTCTTGGTGCTGGACACTGTCTACCGTTTAGCTCCCATGCCAGCTTTTCTACCCCCCTCTGATTCACTGTGGAACCTCCCCAGCCCTAGTCTCTAACTCAGCCTTCTGAGACAAGCCAGCCTTTCTCCTCTCCCTCTGATTCACTATGGAACTTCCCAGCCCTGCTCTCTAACTCACACTTCCCAACCAAGGACCAGGAGCCTGTGTAGAGCCAGAGTGAGTACTGTTGTCAGGTAGGGTTTCCAAAGGAGGGGCTCACCTCTGTGAGGTAAGGCTTGTAAGGATGTCCTTGAGAACCTGGTCCTACTGAGACTCACTTGGGGGACCAAGATAGGCATGCCACAAGTGGTTGGGGAAAATGCTTGTGTGAGTCCTTGCCCACAGCCTCCTGTCTAACCTTGTCCTTTTTTCAGAACATCCAGCCTCCTGGACATGCTTATGCCCAGCTCTGGAGCTTATGTCCAGGTCCCTCACCTGCCCATCAGGGATAAGAAGGTGAAGTTGAGCTTTGGAGCAGTGCCTCTGTCTTTGCTGGAGCTGAGGGGTGATGGGATTCAGGACACAGCAGAGCCCTGCCGAGCGGTGCCTGTTGCCCCCCTCTGCATAGACAGCAATCACTCCTCAGCATGCAGGAAGAGTGTGGTCTCTGCTGCTGATTTCCTTCAAAGCCAGCAGCTCCTGTGACTCTTTCCTGTCTGGGGAGAGAGGCTGAAGCCCTGGGTTATCATGTTTCAGGACTGGGCTGTAAGAGGCTCACAGGTTTTTTTGTTTGTTTGCTTGTTTTTTTGTTTTACTACTCCTGATTCTCTCATTTCTTCTGGCAGAACCCCTAGGAATACCCAGGGAGGCAAGCAGCATCCAAGTTCCTGGCTTTTCTCTTCCAGGGACTTAGTCTCCAAATGGAGTATGTGGTTCAGCGTATTAGACACAGCAGGCCCTCAACAAACCTTATCTTCCTTTGTCTTCATGAATACTTTCCTGCTCAAGATCCCTCTGATCTCTTCTCCACACTGAAGAAAGGGCAGCCTCAGAGGAGTGCCGCAAGCATGGAGGGGGTCCTAGAGGGAACTACAGTAAGCAAGGAATGCCCTGCAGGCATATCTTGATCTTGACTCAATTGTCGGGGTCTCCAGGTGCCGACCGGGATGGCCATGTGCACCCCTGCCTGGGGCCCTCAGCCACTGCTTCAAGGAAAAGGAGAAATATTCACCAGGGAGCTGGCCAGGTGGCATGTGACTCAGAAGTGTCCCATGAGGATGCTAGAGAAGCTTCTGAGCTGTCTGGTCCCGACCTGCTCATAACCCAGACCCAAACCCTCAGGGACCAGAGTTTGCCTGGCCAAGCTACCCGTCAGCCCAGTACTCTCCATCCCCTCACCCATGGCTATCTCATCTGCACCGCAGTGAAGCCAGCCCTGCCTCAGGGCCCTCAGCCAGGACAGCCAGGACATAGAAGGGACACAGGCCAAGGGGACCTGGGCGAGTAGGAGCTTTGAACAAGCCCCAAGGGCCAGCTGTGCAGAGTCAGCTCCTGCACACGGAGAGCAAGAGCCTCGGACCAGGCCATAGCTGGCATGGCAGAGCCCTGGGGCATGTGTTGCCATGGTCCTTGGGTTTTGTGGTGACAGAGGGCCTCTACTGCATTAACCATGGGAGGAGACTTGGACTCCATCACTCAAGTCAAAACCACATCCCTGTCCATAACAGTGAGTCACTGTACCAGAAAGAGACTCACCAACAGCTCTTCACTTTGGTCCCAGGAAGACCAAAACCTGAGCTTCCGGCCACTTGAACATGTGGGCAGGACTTTCCAGTATGATTTAAATCTTGACTTTTGAATCTTGACTCTCACACGTATTTCCATCATCCACCTCAGGAGGCCTGTGTACATGAATAAACAACAGAATAACGCAATGTAGACAGATGCAGTGAGAAAACCAGTTGTGAGAACAAACTCCTGCCACATGTCCCTGCCCCAGTGGCAGACTTCCATTCCTACCACCACAGTGGAGCGCACAGACTACATCACACTGCATTAGGTTAATTGTGTGAAAAACCGCCATCAGTCCAGTAAGTTCCTGGCTAATGGATTCCCTTCCTCACTCTGCATCCTCTACTTCCCATTCCTAAGAAACAAATTAATTCTTAATACATTTTTTAGATTAACTTCACATCAATTTAAAAGGAAAAAAAAAAAACACTTGACTTTCCTAGGAGATTTGAGCATGAATATTATGTCTGGAATTTTTTTACACCACTGGCCCTTGTGGTTCTCAGGCCTGCAGGTTTGGACTGGAACTGCACCAGTGACGTCCCTGTGGGACTTCTCCATACAATGAAGTACATAGTATGGGTTATGCTTCCATAATTGCATGAGGCAATCCCTCGTAATAAATCTCTTTTTTCTGGGGAACCCTGAGGGATACAAAGCACAAAGAATGATCTAGTTCAACAAAAAAGAGGACGTGTTTGGGACAAGAGCAGCATGACCTCTGTGCTTTGGAGCTGGCAGTCCTGGCAGGCGCCCATGAGCAAGTTACAGACCAGTAAGATCCGAAAATGAGATGAGGTGTGAGAATATCTGGTTGACACATGGATAGGAAAGACCACGGCAGAGACTCAAGAATAACAACATTGGTTCCCAGGACACATTTGAGAATAGTCTCTTCCCCACTCTGTTTTTGGAAGACAGGTGACACGGCAGAACAAGAAGGAGATTTGAGCTGGGTGGGAGTGCTAACCACCATGCACACTGTCTGACCTTGGGAGCTTGTTGTCTGCTCTGAGCCTTTGGCCTCCTATCTGCAAATGGAAGCAATTGCCCCATCTAGTAGGGTGGTTAGAAGACCAAATGAGACCTTCTAAGCAATGCCTGTTGCAAAGAAAGCATATCATCAATGGCAAATTTAATGTTGGATCATTGCTACCATTTTTATGATGGGAAGTAATGTCCTTTTTTAGATACTCCAAAGACAACTCATCAGGAGGTCTCCAGTGAATCTTACTTGTGTTGTTGCCATGATATTCTCCATCCTGGGTGCCCAAACCCAGGCACATACATGGGCTCCTGCGTGCATTCATCTACACTCACCCAGTCTCCAGTCTGTTATTTCAGTCAGAACTCTTGGTTCTGGCAAGAATGACTCTGGGTCTCTTTTCAAAATGGGGGTACTTTACTAGAAGTATATCAAGGACTCAAAAAATGGGTGAATGAGACATAGAAATGAGTGAGAACAGATGGGAGCTGGAAGCCCAAGAGTTAGGAGCCACAGCAGAAACCTGACCCACACACTGCCCCTTCCATGGTCTTGGCTCCACAGCTCTGTGCCACCAGCAGAGTCCTGGAGTAGAGGTCTGATTGGCTGAGCCTGGGTCACAGCCCACCCCAAGGTAGCTCAGGCAAAGGAGGATGAAGAGTCTTCTTCTTTAGGCTTTTCAAATGAAGGCTACCCTGCCCTCTACCACACTCAACTTTCATGTAAGTCCATCTAAAGGAAAATCAAAGAACCAGTGGGAAGGGGGTACTCTGAGACATCAGATAAGTAAGTAAGCAACAAGAATCTGCTGAAGGCAGTAACTTGATCATCTGAGAATTTGACTGCCTGACCCCCAACCCTACTTCCCTTCTTTTTTTTTTTTTTTTTTAAGATTTTATTTATTTATCACAGAGAGAGAAGCGGAGAGAGCAAGCACAGGCAGACAGAATGGCAGGCAGAGGCAGAAGGAGAGGCAGGCTCCCCTCTGAGCAAGGACCCCGATGTGGGACTCGATCCCAGGACGCTGGGATCATGACCTGAGCCGAAGGCAGCTGCTTAACCAACTGAGCCACCCAGGCGTCCCCCTACTTCCCTTCTTAAATTTCAGAGAACACCCTTGGTGATAAGATCCTTTGAACTTCCCCTTTTTGAACTTCTTCATCCTGACCCTTGGAAACCTCCATTACCACAACTCTGACACCAGTTTCAGGACATCAAGGTTCTCCAAGTCAGTGGTACCATGTGTATCCCATCTCTATCCCTGGACATCTGCGTGAAAGTGCCAAGGTCCAGATAGTCCCAGACCCACAGGGAACTGTGATTATCTCCTGATGGCCTGCCTGCCCCTGTGCCCCACCCCCACCCTCTACAACACACACAGCCCCACAAACTCAGTTCTTTCCCTGCCTGGAAAACTTGAACATTAAAAGAACGTGAGTCTGAGAAGTTCTAGATTCTATATGTTCCAACTACAGATTTATCTCATTAACCAGTTGAAATATTTTCTTGACTCTACTTTCTACTCTGAAACGGGAGATTTTTTTATTAGATGTGTTCTGTGATCTTTATAAAATCAATACACTTGCTGGTGTGACTTACCCTAATACAGGAGAATCAATTTCTTCTTGTGTCTTTCTTAAAAAACCATAGTTAACTTCCACAAGCTGTCAATGACCCCAATCTAGCTCTTGCTCAACATATATGGCAAGATTCTTTTTTTTTTTTTTTTTTTTTTTTTTTTTTTTTTTTTTTTTTTTTTTAATTCGGCAGTTCTCTAAGGTAGGAACTCCACCCAGTGGCCAAGAATTAGATGAGGAGTTTAGGAAACCCTCCAACTTCCTGAAACTAAGTAGTGTCTTCGTGGAGTCCAAGAGCTATGTATTCAGAAGCCGCTGGATGGCTAGGAAGGGAGACGAGAAAGAGCCCTTGGACCCCCAAACAGAACTCTGCCTTGAAAAATAGATGGTTTATTCTTCTTCATCTCTTTGGTATGACTGATAAGACGTCCCATAATCAAGAGCGATGCAAGAGGGCTTACCGCAAAAGGAGTTCGCCAAGACCAAGCACCATAAGGAAGAGCTTCTCTGTCGAAGAGAAGAGTGGTTCACCACTCTGAGCACGAGGCACTACAGGTCTGGGAGCTTCTTTTCTTTCTATCTGAGACCAGCCTCCTTCAGAAAACCTCCCTCATTGGCCTCCATCACTGCTCCATCACTCCTTTCCTCCCTGACTTACTCTACTACATCCTGAAGCAGAACCAAGGCCAGGACAGTGAAGGCATTGCCCTTGCCTATTTGGTGCACTTCTGAAGAATACTGTTCTCTCATCCACTCATGCATTCACTTACCTGGTCTGCGTTTTGGCCACTTTTCCCAGTAATATGTGCTGACCCCAGGGGAAATATAGAATTCTACTGCACATATGTTCATTTGGTATACACTGTTGACTCACATGGTATTTAAAGGCATTGTTTAAGTTAGCTACAGTTAGGAAATCAGGAACTAGAGCTTCTCTTATAAAAATTAGAAAATGAGATTACGCCAGATTTTCGGACTTGGTAACAAAACGGGTAGTTGAAGATCTGTGTTTGCAGATACAGTGTGTACCGTCCACTTAACCACAGTCTCTACTAATCCCTGTCATTTCCCTGAATCTGAAGCCAGACGACAGGCTGCCATGATTCTCTCAAATAGCTGGTTATTTTATTTATAGTAGATGTAAGAGAAGAGTGACTTTTTACCCACGTCTCTACCAAAAGCGGGAAAACAAAAGATAGAATAAAAGCTTGTAGTTTCAAGAAAAAAAATAGATCATTTCTTTGTGAAGAGTAAAAAAATGGTCCTAGATAAGTATGCAAATAAAGTGGGTCTTTGCCAATTACATACACATAAAGATACTATTATAAAATTAATTATAGTAAGAATTATGGCAGGCTCAGAAAAGATGCATGCTAGAGAACACAATGAACTAAAAACAGAACTGAACTTTAAACAGCCTTCTTTTTCTTGTTCTTAAATTAAATATTGCCACTAGGGAATGCAGCTATGTGTTTAATAAAAAACAAAAGGCTTTCCAAGCACAAACACTTTCAGAGAGGGTAAATCTATGAAAGAATGTCTGTTGAGGGCAAAAATATTATGTTTCCTGAAGAGAATCAAGCATTGGCAGATGTTCAGGAAGCTGAAAATATCGCCTAGAACTGAAAGACTAAGTCTATGAAAATTTCAAATAATTCATGGCATTTTTCTATGGCAACTTGTAAGATTATAAGTATAAATCATATCACTTGGACTGCAATGTTCATAGCAGCAATGGCCACACTTGCCAAACTGTGGAAAGAGCCAAGATGCCCTTCAACAGATGAATGGATAAGGAAGATGTGGTCCATATACACTATGGAGTATAATGCCTCCATCAGAAAGGACGAATACCCAACTTTTGTATCAACATGGATGGGACTGGAAGAGATGATGCTGAGTGAAGTAAGTCAAGCAGAGAAAGCCAATTATCATATGGTCTCACTTACTTGTGGAGCATAAGGAGTAACATGAAGGACATTAGGAGAAGGAAAGGAAAAGTGAATGGGGGGAAATTGGAGGGGAGACGAACCATGAGAGACTGTGGACTCTGAGAAACAAACTGAGGGTTTCCAAGGGGAAAGGGAGCGGGGTTGGGTGAGCCTGGTGGTGGTTATTAAGGAGGGCACATACTGCATGGAGCACTGGGTGTGGTGCATAAACAACAAATTTTGGAACACTGAAAGAAATAAAATAAAATTTTAAAAATAGCACTTGGAGTAACTGTATTCATTTCAATAGCATTAAGAATTAAGATAGGACTCTGGTGTCAACAGCATATGGGGAGATAAGTCGTATCAGAGACTAATTCTATGTAACAAACCACCCTAATTTTTTTTTAAGATTTTACTTATTTGAGAGAGAACGAGAGAGAGATAACACAAGCAGGGTGAGCAGCAGGCTCCCCATGGAGCAAGAAACCTGAGCGAGTTTGATCCCAGGACCCAGGATCTTGACCTGATTGGAAGGCAGATACGTAACCAGCGGAGCCGCCCAGTCGTCCTATCCACCTAAGACTTAACGGCTCAAGTCAGCGGCCAGTTACTTATGTTTGGCAGCAGGGGCCAGGTTCAGCAAGACAGTTCTTACCACCTGGGCAGTGCTGGCCTGATTCTTCTGGGCTCTTACGTGTTTCTGCTACAGGGGAAGGACGGCTTTGGGCTGCCTGGTTTGTGATGGCCTCACTTAGCGTGGCTGGGATGACAGACAGGCTCCTCTCCCCATGGTCTCTTATCCTCAGCGAGCTAGCCCAGGCCGGGTCACATGGCAGCTCCTGTCTGCCAGATGGGGAAGGCAGATGCCTGCAGTCCACCACCCAGAACTCGCACAACTTCGCTCCTGCCCCTTCTATTGGCCCAAACCAGTCGCAAGTCCAGACCATACTCAAGACGTACAGAAAAAGATCTCCACTCTGTGAGAGGATTCTCAGTGTAAGGTCATTCCTACAGGGAAGGGAAGAATTTGTGATCTGCTGTAAGTGCTGGTAAGTTGAACAGAGCCTGGACAAACTTAGCAAATGGAGTGTAGACAGGCCTCCACAGTGGCCACGGCTAACACCACGCTCACGGGGAGTTTAAGCTCAGGAGCGCCGGGTGGCTCAGTCTTCATTTCAGTCAGGTCATGATCTCAGGGTCATGAAATTGGGCCCTGCATCACGCTCACACGGGGTGTGGAGCCTGATGAGGAGCCTCCCTCTCCCTCTGCCCGCACCATTCTCTCTCTCTCTCCAAAGGAAAAAAAAGAAAGAAAAGAAAAGAAAAGAAACAGAGAAAGAAATCTAAGCTCAAGCTGGCACTGCTTCCCAATGGTAGGAACTGACATCCTGCATTACATCACTGACTAGGAATCAGTCTGCACTAAAATGTTAGGCTTCTCAAACTCAGTAGTTAAAGCCATGAACTAGACATGCCCCTGAGATGAGCAGGTCAGAGTTTAGCTCTTTACCTGAGAGTAATACACAGGGCATGGTGGTCATCGAGGAGTCCTGATTGTCACACCAAAGGGACTAGAAATGAAATAACTTGCTCCCATCATCTGAGGAGCAGCTGGCCTCAGTTCCCCACCAGAGACTAGATCAAATACGGGGCCTTTCTGTGGCTAATACAATCCCATTTGAACACTAACCATTTCTCCAAGAAGCACTCATTCAGAATTGCCCCAAATGAGGGGTTTTAGTCACTGAAGTCAGTTTCTAGAAATAAAGATGTGGATAGCCATGCAGGGTCCCAAATCATGGAACTGAAAAGTGAATGTGGAAAATGAAACTTGGAACATCAGCCAGCATGATCATTCACGAGTAAGACGATATCCCACAGAACAACCAGTTCGGCAGCGTGGAAACTCCAGAACCGTACACACCTCAGCAGCAGCTCTCTTAAATACAAGGACCTCTGTGCAGTTTCTCCCCATGATTGGGAGTGCTTGTAAACTTGTACAGCAGTAAGAAAATAACTGAAGATTGTCACAGTTTAGAGTTTGCAGAACTGAATTTTATGTTGCACATACACTACAAAAGGCCAATTCTGGTCCGGATCTCTTGATGCAGAAGTAAAGACGTCAGGTTTCCAGTTCCCAATTTGAACACGATGAACAATGAAAGAAAAAGTGATGATTTAATTATGTCTACATTCCAGTCTGTTTTTTCGAACTTGGATTCAGAATGTGATCTCCAACTTCCCCTGTTTATATTACATGGCACACAGTTCCAACAGCTCAGCAAAAACAATGACACTTTTGTTTCATTCTGGCAGTTGATTTTGCTCACACCTCACTTTCTGCACTCCACACCGCCTGCCAGGATCCCAAGGCTTTGAATTCACACCCCTTAAGATAGGCTGAGTTAGATTAAAACAGATGCCTGGGGCGCCAATCTATGAAAAGCAAGTAAGGCAGAGTACATGGATAAAATGTAAATTTGCCCCACTCCCGTCAAGGAGCGAGAACTCTCCGGTGCAGTTTTGGAAATCATGCCTCTCTAAAACCTTCTCTCTGTTGAGGTTTTTGTCATGTGCAATTCCAGCTAAAAATCAGTAGTCACAGATGAAATCTGGAAGACAAATGCATAGTTTAATGTTGTTTGCCAGTGGATGGGTGATTTTACTTTAGTGTTGTCAGGGAGCAAGAATGTTCCGTCCCCTTCAAGGACCTTCTAGCCAGACTCAGAGTCCAACTGACATGGGACAGATTAAAGGGGAAAAATAAAATTTAATAGCATGTATATGGGGAATCCACACAGACACAGAAATTCCAAAAACCATGGTGCAAAATGAGGTATCTATGTCATCCCAGACTAAGGAGAAGGCGGCAGGGGTCTGGGACCTCCGTGGGAAGGAGGGTATTTCACAGGGTAATGCAGAGAAGAGCAGACGTACAGTAATTAGAGGTTTGCCCTGCCGTGCAGAAGGGTCACTCAGATAAAATTCATCTCTGCTAGTAACCCTTATTCTGGGAAAGACCCCCAGTTTAGATTCTTCTGTGTAGTTAAGGGAGGGGTGAAACTTTCTTTTGAGCCCACAGGGTCTCTGATGCCTACAGCTCAAAATAATCTTCATGCCAGAACGGCCCACCTAGGGGCAGCCCGTCCTCTGCCCCTATCGTATCTAAATTTTATTTTTTATTCTATTTATGTATGTATTCATTCATTCATTTAATTTGAGTATAGTTGACACACAATGTTATACTAGTTGCAAGTGTACAACATAGGTATCTAAGTTTTAAATTTTTTAATACACAGACTTCCAGTGAATTACCAGGCTTGGAAAATCACCAAATTGGATGAAAAATTATAGCTTAAAGCAATTTTTATTTTGCGGATTTTTTTTCCAAAATGTTTTAGCCAGTTGAGGTGAAATAATGAAATTGGTTCCTACTGTTGGAGAGGAAAAAATTCTTACCTACCCTTCAAGACTCTTCTGCCTGGTCTAAGAATTAAACTGACATGATACACATGAACAAGAGAAAATAAAATTTTATTACATCCATATGAGGAAGACACGTAAGCATGAGATTCCAAAGATGTTGGGCATAATGAGGTATTTATGCCATCCCAAACTAAGGAGAACTAAGGGTCTAAGACTTAGACGGAAGGAAAACAATGCATAGGAAGATAGAAAAGTAACAGTCTGCCCTACAGTAACAACAGGCAAAGAGAAATTCTCACAACAGACTTGGCCAAGTTCCTCCCTGTCTTCCACCTCTGGTTCATATTATACCGTAGTTATCTATGGTGAGCGCTCCCTTCCTGGAGTAGATCCTTTGTCGAAATTCTTTGAGGCAGTCACAAAGGAAGATCAAAGTTTCTTTCTGAATCTTTTGGGCCTTGGCTGCTTTGATCTTGAAATAATCTGCATGACAAATTGGTTCATCTTGAGGCCACTCATTCTAATCCCCATGCCCCTATAAGTGAAATCAGTGGAGTAAAGCAGTATGTCCTCTCCCCTTCCAAATAAGTGTCAAGTGTCCCCTCACCCCACATCTGGCCCCGATTGATGGGACAAATGGAGGCCATCACACTACACATCTAGAGGTTTAAAAGTTAGAGCTCAATCTAGTAAACTAATAACACAGATTTTATCCTGCTGCCTTGACAAATACAGCTCCCAGCTTGACCTGGGAGTCTAGGTTCAAATGGAAAATTCTTGGATCTTTCGGATTCCCTACAGAAACTGCAGTGCAAGGAAAGTAAGCTTCTGGTGGCTGGCCCCAACCCTGCAATGTCCTCCTTCTGCCCCAACGCCCAGCTCCACGGCACAGCAGAATACATGCGGACAAGCCAGCCTGCACGCACAAGCTTCTGACACATCCTGCAAACGGTACCATCTGTGTCAATCCCTCAGAAAAAGATGAGCAAATGTGCCAAAATGTTAACAGCTGACGAATCTAGGTAAAGGACAAGCCAGTGCTCATTGTGCTATTCTTGCCATTAAAAAAATAATAATAAAATACAGGACAAAATTAGCATTTTCTTTTAAAAAGGTAATACATCTCCAAGTTGTGAAGTGGACTGACTTTAACCTGTAAAGCTCACAAGGGACAGAGCAAACCCACAGGAAGGCATTAGGCTGCAGACCTACTTGCACAGTCTCCACCACATGTGTGTGAGTCATGAGCCTGGAATAAAGGGCCCTAAAGAGCTGTGTTTCTCAATTGACCCATGCTTTTTTTTTTCTTAAAGATTTATGTATTTATTTGAGAAACAGAGAGCATGGGGGGCTACAAAGGGACAGGGAGAGAGTCTCAAGCAGGCTCGGAGCTGAGTGGAGAGCCTGACGCGGGGCTTGATCTCACAACACTGAGACCACAGATGGAGCTGAAACCAACAGATGGATATTTAACCGACTCAACCCCCCAGGCACCCCTCAGTTGATCCAGTTTTTGAACAAAAAGATCTAATATGTTCATGAACATGGAAGAGTCTAGACTTACAACAGGTAGCCATCTTGGAAAATTTTCTAATACCAGAAGAGTGTCTTTTGCCATTGGAGGTTAGAACTCTCTATGTGTGTATGTAGGAAACGTGAAAGAACTCTTGCAGATAGCAATGGCCTCCAAAGATGTGTCATGGAGCGGACACACTGCCTTCTCTCTGAGGGTCAAAGCTGACCGTTCTAAGGATTTATTCCTCCATCACTCGTGAGTCAGCCTCAGGACGATGGTCACACAAACCACAGCAGCTGGTTTGAGAGCAGAGGCTGTTAATACCAAGATTTATAACAAATTTATCTGTTCAGGTTTTTTTTTTTTTTCCACTCATAAAGTCCTCTCGAGATGACAGATTTCCTGTCCCTCACTTAAAAATGCATAACTTTCCCCCAGTAATGAAGAACATACTCAGCACCCAGATCTTACATTCTAAATGCCATTTTCCACAGAAGAAGACAGGGAGCTTTGGAGGAATGGCTGATTCTAGAGCTGGGGCAGGAAAACACAAGACAAGACCAGAGAACCTTATGGTGCCAGAAAGTTCTGGAAGTGCTCAGGAAAAAGCACAAGGATGAGGACATGTCCAAGGGACCTACGAGCTAATCTGAAAGAGCCCCCAGTGGCTGACGCTGGAACATTTGGACAGTGAAATAAATGAAGTAGTGTGGATTGTCGCCTAGCGCACAAAATAAATGCACCTGAGTCGGAGGAGATAGAAACAAATGATTGAATGAATGAGTGAACACACAGACAAATAAATAAATGAAGGAGAAGAGACAAGTCTTCCCCACAGAGCTGGAATTTAACCCCTTCCTTGTCCCATCCCCTGAGGGACAGGACCCAGGGCTTGTTTCCAAACAGCCGAGTGTGGAAAGGGACAAACAGCATCTTCACGTTGAAGAGACCTGGGGAGACCACTGGAACCCCGTGGTCACAATGAGCAACCCCTGCAAGAAATCATGTCACTACCACAGATTCCCTGGTAGGACGTGACAAGAAGTACCCTCGAGTCCTGTGGCATCCTTTCTGAAATCCCATATCCCTAGGCTCATGTTTTCATGGGAAAGAGTCAGACAAACCCAGACCGGAGACATTACCAAATATTTGGCCAATGTTCCTCAATACCATCAATGTCACCAAAAAATCCCAGGAAGACTAAGAGACGGTCACAGACCAGGGGAGACTAAGGAGAGGTAAACAAATGAGATGTGGTATTTTGGATGGGATACCAGAAGAGGAAAGGGGTATAATGAAAAACCTGGTGAAATCTGAATAAAGAGTAGAGCTAATCCTAAGGGACCCATCCTGGTTTCTTAGAATTGACAGGTGAACCGCGATAGTGTAAGATGACATCCTTCAGGGAAGCAGAAACAGGTGAGGGATACAAGGCACTTTCTCTCCTGTTTTTGCAACTTATTTGTGAGTCTAAATTCACTCCAAAATTTAAGGTTTATTCTTATGAGGTACAGAGTTTTAAATGCTTTTTTATTCTTTGTATATGAAAAAGATCAGGATTTTCACAGTTTCTTACAGTTACTGACTACAGGTATCACTGTCCTCCCTTTGTGTAAAATCTAAATGCTGTTCCTGATTAATCAAGACACAACCTAGTAAATTGTGGTATATGCAACCCATGGCTGATATTTCAAAATGAAACCACAGTTTCGGGGCCAGGAACTGAAGCATCCATTTCAGTGACTCAAAAATGAAAAATAGTACTTGACTTATGTAAACTATTTACGTCTTTGGAAGTTGATTGTAACATGACTTGTGTGTTTGGACATCTTATACAATGTCAAGAATGCAAAATTCCATTTGATAATTAAAATCCACTCATTCAACAAAACTGATGCCAGAAACAAGGGCACAAGATAGGACTTTGACTTCCCCAGGTCTTGGTCAACCAATAATGTTCAAGTTCCCCACTTGTGTAAACCACTCTTGTTGGTTGGAAACTGTATCGGTCCCAGTTCCTGGTCCTAAAAGAGTCATAGTGACACTGTTCACAGCGGGCCGGGTTCTGGGCCACGAGCTCTGCAGCGTCACTGCCCTCGCATATACTTTGATACCAGCATCCTCCCGCAGCGGTTATCACCTTCACCTCCTTTGTCCCAGTGCTGAGAGTGGGCCCCGCGGATGCTGACTGGCTACTTGACCAAGGTCATATGAACAAATAGGTGCAGGGCCAGGATTTGCATCCAGAAGCATCTCATCTCAGCCTTCCTGAGACAACTGAGAGCCACTGAGACAGGGCAGAGAGGTCAGAGGGCTGAGTGACGAAGGGCCAGATGCCGCCTTGACACCCTGTATGTCTCCAGAGCGCCTGATGTCTGTGGCTGCTGTGGCTCTTACCACATTGTATAAGTCTTGAAAAAAATATCAAAAAAATATCATCTTCCTATGCTTCTCGGGTTCTGGACATTGCCTGCAACATAATCAATGTTCATGTAAGCCCTCGATAGAGAAAGAAGCTAGGGCAGGTCAGAAGCACGTTGTCCTATTAGAGCAATACCGACCACTCATAACTCATCCTCTGATGTCTTCCACTCACGGAAAGATCAAGGGTCTTTTACTCATGGGTATCTCAAGGGTGAGGATGACGGTGACGGTGACAGTGACCACTTTCCACCCTTGCTCATGCTCATCACTGTGTCCCAGAATGCTTCCTTCTCAAGTCAGGTGTCACTTCCACTGAAAAAGTCCTCTTGGGTTTCCGGGATTGCGTTAGATTTCCCTCCTATTGAGCTATCAGAGCACTTCCCACTCTGTAGCTAACTCCCTCTTCTGCCTGCTCCACCAGAGTAAAAGTGTGCGGAGTCTTGCTTACCACTACACTCCCAGCTCCCAGCCCCGTGCATATCATACCGTTCTAGAATCCCTGCACATGTGTCGAAACGTTCCTGTAACAGATTTTAGATTCTAGAACACTAAGTCAAAAATGTTACAGTCCATTCTCCAGGAAGAGCGAGATGGGGCTATAATTCATTCTGCACTCTACCTCCTAATCAGATTAAAGTCGGTTGCTTCCTCCAAGACAAATGAGTCAAGGTATTTTCATATACATCAGACAGGCGATGAGCTGTCTTGTGATTCAGATGCTTCATCGCATATGGACGGTTGGCTGCAAGTGGTCTGGCAGAGGCCCAAGTGTCAGAGGCCTGAGTGTCAGAGGAGAGTCTTTCTGCACTGGAAGAGAACCTCTTGGGGTGCCTGGGTGGCTCAGACTGTTGGGCGTCTGCCTTCGGCTCAGGTCATGATCCCAAGGGTACTGGGATCGAGCCCCACATTGGGCTCCCTGCTTGGCAGGAAGCTTGCTTCTCCCTCTCCCATTCCCCCTGCTTGTGTTCCCTCTCTCACTGTCAAATAAATAAAATCTGAAAGAAAGAAGGAAGGAACATAGAAAGAAAGGAAGGGAAGGAAGAGGAAAGAGAACTCCTCCAGCTCTGGGGCGGTTCAGGTTCATCCTTGGATTATGCGAGCAAGGGCTGCAGTCTTGCCTGGTATCTGGAAGCAGAGAGAATGTGTTGCGCCGTCCTTGGGAGAAAGCGGCTGGAATTTCTGAAAATACGGTAACTAAAGCTTTAAGAAGCTTTTCCCACCAAGAAGTCAGAGCAGTATTTCTGTTAAATAGTCACCGGGAGTCTCTGACATCGGGTGCCATGCTGCCGGTATTTTAAGAAAGATTCTTCTTCTTTTTTTTAAATTTATTTTCAGCGTAACAGTGTTCATTATTTTTGGACCACACCCAGTGCTCCATGCAATCCGTGCCCTCAGATTGTTTTTCAGAGTCCGTAGTCTCTCATGGTTCACCTCCCCCTTCCAATTTACCCCAACTCCCTTCTCCTCTCCATCTCCCCTTGTCCTCCATGCTATTTGTTATGCTCCACAAATAAGTGAAACCATATGATACTTGACTCTCCGTGCTTGACTTATTTCACTCATTCTTCTACTTCCCTTTTCACTTCATGACTGCTGTGAGCTGTTCTCAGAAGCACCTGCTGCGCTGGCTGCGGGCCCAGGACGGGCCTCTGTGCGCGCTGCCGCTCCTCGGGATCCCGGGGCACGCTCCCATGCTCCTGTGGGCGTCTCTGCTCGTCCTCGGTAAGTGCTGGAGGGGAAGCCTCTGCTCCGGGAGGAGACCGGGCCAATCCACGAGCAAACGCCGTCCCCGGCGGGCTGTGGCACAAATGGGCTACGCTCTTACTTCAGGACCACAGGGAATGAGCAAAGAGGAAGATATTGAGGGCTTGGGAGAGTTGATTTCCAAAAGCACATCCCTCACTCGTTTTTAATTGCCCACAACGACTCCCTCCTACTCCAGAAGTGGGCTTATTTTCCATGTAAAAAAAAAACTACAGTTAGGAGCTGCCTAGCTGGCTCAGTCGGTAGAGCGTTTGACTCTTGATCTCAGGGTCATGAGTGTGAGCCCCACGTTGGGTGTCGAGATGACTTAAAAAATAGAATCTTTTAAAAAAAAAATCTACAGTTAGATTTTAGGTCCTAACTAGGTCCTAATTAGGTCACCTCCCTAATCACAGATCATGAAGGCTGAAGGGTGTGTGGAGTCTGGGTGGGTGCCCTGATTGTGAGCTGACGTAGGACTGAGCTTCTGCTGGGGATGGTCGTTCCTTCCCCGTAGCCCACGATCAGGTCTGCTCCGATAACTGCAGAAAGCATGAGCGCAGCAGAAATAAGGTGGTTTCCTCTGGATGATTTCCCCTGCTTCTGTACCAGTTTTCAGTCTTTGTCTAAGTGAGGCACAGGTTTCCTAGCAGCTCCAACGAGGGAAACAAGACCTGTCAGCCAGTCGCACACTACATGGTTAAGAAGTGTGTCTGTCTTCTGCCCGGCGGCACGTCCAGACCCCAACTAAAGGGAGAGTTATTCGTGTGGCTGCGCATCAGGGGAGCTCGGTGAAAAGCGAATGAAGGGGGACCCCGGGCCCAGCGCAGTGCTGGGCGGCGGGAGGACACAGGGTCGCAGAGGACAGTCTCTGCCCCCCAAACGCTGACCTTCCGGTGAGGAAATCAAAGGACAAATGCAAGAGCATTGGACTTGAAAACCCACGCAAAAATATTACACTGTGGGTCAAGATAATGTGTGATGATTATTCATTCTTGCTGATAGTAATTAATAATTAAATGCTGAGCCCTGATGTACCAGACACTCTTCTAGGAGCATCGCATGTATTGATCTGTCCAAGCATCTAACAATCAATGAGCTGGAACTGCTATAAACCCCATTTTGCAGATAAGGGAGCCAAGGCACAGAGACCGTCGTTTGCCCTAAGCTCCGTGCCGTGGCCAGGTCGGGACGCAGACCCACCTGTGACACTAGCACTGCTAGTCCCCGTACCGCGCCACATGTCTGAGTGCCAGTCCCGGAATGCTGCGATCGCGGTGTTCTTAGCCTAGAGCAGCGTGAGGGCACCGCAGCCCCGAGGCATCCAAGAACACTTCATGGAGGAGGTGGCTCTCCTCGGGGTGTGAGGGCTTGGGTGTGACTTGGCTTTTCTTGGTACTGAAGGAGACTGATACTCCAGGCAGGGAGACGGAAGCCAAGGGGCAGCGGCAGCCACAGCATGGTCGGGTCTGACAGACAGTGACAGGGGCCATCAATGGAAGACTTACGGATTCAACTCATTGAAATAAGACTATAAGGTCACTTTTATGGTCCCTGTGTGACAGATGAGGAGCGGGAGGCTGGGGAGCCTTCCGCAGCTTGCCCAGCACCACGCCACTCCGCTTCAAGCCTCGGTGGCCCCGGCTTCTCCAGGGGTGGGGCCGGGCCCTCCTCTCCCACCCTCGGTGGAGGGGGGCGGGCAGTGGGCTCTCTGGGCGGGAGCGCTCGGCTCTGTGCTTTGTGCTGACCGTGGCCCTCCCCTCTCTTGCAGCGCCGGTCATTGGAGAGCTTGGTAAGTCGGTCCCTTTCTCCTTTCTTTTGTTTCTAGATATTCTAGTGACCATTTCTGGAAGGAATGCTGGTAAGGGGGGCTTGGTCCCCGTGTCCTTGTCCTGAGGACTCAGGCAGGGCAGTGTCACCCTGTCCTGCAACCCGGACCCTAGGAGCTGGGAGTCCCACTCTCGAGCCAAACCCGCCATTGTGTCGGGTGAAACTGGGGGCCTGGGACGCAGGACACAGAGGTCAAGGAGGGGCGTGATGTGGGGTGCTGGCCAACCTCACCGAGAACACAGACCCTGGCGGGACACTGGGAATAGGCTGAGACCCCAGGGCGGTCGGAGCGGGGGGGCCCAGAGCATAAAGACCTCTGCTCCCCCACCCTCCCTGGCCCAGCCCAGCATGGCCACAACCACAGGCAACCACCCGACACCCCAGCACGCTGTGTAGACGTTTTCCTGTGAAGAGCTCAAATCGCGATGCCTTTGAGCGCCTGTCCTCTGGTCATCAGGGACCCCCGCCTTCCCGGGCCAACAGAAGGGTCTCCAGGTGTTGTGGTCGTCCCTGAAAATCCCTTCGAGAGCACCGCGTTCATCCTGGGGGCTGCTTGCTGTGGTCCGGCCCCAGCCAGCAGGTGCGCACGCCCTGCCCTGCGGCTCCGGGCTCTGCAGTCCCCTGCTCAGTGCTGTGGACACGGACCCTCCCACACATCACTGCCCAGCTGGGAAGAGACTGTGACTTGACAGGACTTTGCTAAAAGCTCCAGGATGGAGAAGCAAAATACAGGAAGTGTCTTAGATCAGCTGCTAGACGTGCTTACGCTAGAGATCCCTGACCCAGCCTCACTGACGAGGCCCCGACGAGAGGAGCCTTCCTGCAGCACACAGCAGGGGCAGTGGGACTGGTGAGGAAGCAGGTGGCTCCCCTCAGCAGAAGTTTCCCCTCTCTCGGGCACGAGATCTGCTGCCCGGTCCCCATGTCCCCTCCCGGAGGCTTCCCGGGAGCACAGACAGTGGGGATTCTCTTCTCTCCAGGAGAAACACGACCCCTGCTCACTGGGAACACGGGATAATCTGTACAATCCTCTGAGAAAGAAAAGGTCCGCAGAGACCCAGGAATGTCTGTGTGACCAGACAGAGCCCCGAGCTGCTTCGTCTGAAACTGGCGCTCGGCTTCCTCTACGGTGTCTGCCTCCTCCGCGGGGGCACTTCCTTTACACTCGGGTGTAACTGAAAGACCGAGTCGGGCATTCTTGTCGACGAAGGCAAGACGACTCCAGGTCTCAAGCTTTAAGAACAGCCACGGTCTGTCGGTCCTTAGATGCAGGCGCTCCTTATCCGAGCGTCAAGGTGCTGAAGAAGGAACCCACTTCAGCGGATTCCACTTAAAATTTTATGGTGAATTACATACCCCCATAATTGAAATTTTAGTTTTGAAAAACAAAATAATGCACATGGAAATAATCTGGCTTATTTTCTGCTTCGCAGAATTTAGATTACCGTAGGCAATTTGCAGAACAAATTGAATCGAATATTGATTTTTTAAATGTGGGAGTAGCTGCGACTTCAGCCATCCTGACGGCTCGGGGAGCAAAGCTGGGGGAGGAGGGAGGCAAGTAAGACTGTAAGAGAGCTCCCCCCACACCCTGTCCTGACCTTGACCTTGCTTGGCTCCCTCACTGCAGGGGTGAAGCCTCCCACAGCACCCCCACTCCCGGCCCCTCTGGCTCTCTTCCCCTGACATCCCCTGACCCAGAACTGGATCCTGTGGCCGCTAACTGCTCCCAGCGTCCTGAACTCCTGCCTCTCACAGGAGTCCGGGAGGACACGTTCCACTCCCCTTCCCTGGCACAGCAGCGCCGGCCTGGTTAGCCCAGCAACACGAGGCTCTCGCAGCCGGCAGCGGCAGCAGCAACAGGGGGGCAGGGGTGCGAGAGCGTGTTTCCAACAGGGAGTACATCTCAGGGAAGAACAACGTCTCTCTCCTCTTAGTTTATCACTGAGGCACCCGTGAAGCAGCCAGCTGCCGTGCGAGGCACAGAGGTCTCCTCCTCAGGCTCCGTCTCTTCCCTCCTCCAGCTGCAGCCAAGCCCGTGATCTCCCTCCATCCCCCATGGACCACCGTCTTCAGAGGAGAGACCGTGACTCTGACTTGCAACGCGTCTCGCGTCCACACAGCAGAGAACAGGAAATGGTACCGGTGGTTCCTCGGGGCAACAGTGCTACGTGACACCCCAGGAAACACCCTCAAGGCCCGTAACTCTGGAATGTACAGGTGCCAGACCTGGGGCTCACTCCTAAGTGACGGTGTCAGCTTGATCTTTTCTTCAGGTGAGCAGGAGGGTGGGTGAGTTCAATCGATAGAAGTGGTTCTGACGCCTCCTAGTCCCCTGGAGTCGGCCAGACCCGAGCTCCTTCCTGCGCCTCTAACCCTTGACCCCTGCCGGCTGTCCTGGAGTTCCTCGTGTCTACAGGTGTTTTTCGAACTTCTGTTGACGTTAGAGTGCCATCGTCTGACGGCCATCCGCGGCCCTCCCTGTGCACTTACACAGCGGAGGCAGGAGTTCATTTTAGGGGGTTCAAAACAGAAGCCAGCTTAGCGCCGGCCCTCCGGGGAGGCACAGCCCCCGGCAGGACAAACGACATGGACCTGCGCTTACTGAGCACCAAGCAGGTGTGAAAAGTGGCCTCGGACAAGAGTGCGGAGGAGGGAGTCTCCGCCTCAGGCCTGTGTCCCCACCTGTCTCGCGCCTGTCCCTTCTCTACTCCTACTTTCGGCCTCAGGGGCTCCGCTCTCTTCCTGCGCTCTCGTGTCCTGCTTTGCCTACTTCCCAGAGAATGGTTGGGGCCACTGCACAGCCCTGCTCCGGGAAGAGGCCGTCCCTCAGTCACCGCAGACAGAGGAGCCAGAACGGGCCTGTCACGCAGAGCTGAAGAGCAGGAGAACGTCCTCACGGGACCCCATTCCCCATCCCTCCCCCCCGCGTCTGTGTCTGAGAACGAGCCTGCTGCCGGGCGAGCCCCCGAGGGCGGTGACCCTTCCTAGTCTGTTTCCTCTGCGGTGACGCTCGCTCTGGGACCCTGGGAGCAGGCTGGTGGCGATCCTTAACTGTGTTCCGCTATGTCGGAGTGTCGCTCACACCCCACTCAGCTCTCCGTCCCCGCGTTAGAATCCTCATACGATGAATCTGTCCTTGAGTAGGAAGCAGGGGTCAAGCTGGAGTGTTTGGGGCTTATTTACGAAACAGGTCATGAGGATCGGGAAGAAACGAGTGAGCCTGGGCCGGAGCCTAAATCCTGTGGAAGAGAAAAGAGAGCCAGTCGAGCCTCGTGAGCCGAGCTGCGCGGAGGGAGGGTGTCCCTGAGTGACAGGCGCTGGTCTCTGTGCTTTCCAGGACGGCTCGTCCTTCAGGCTCCGGCCTCCGTGTTTGAAGGTGACACGCTCGTTCTGCGATGCGGAGTGAGGGCGGGAGAGAAACTGGGCCCTGTGACGTACAGCTGGAAGGGGAAAGTGGTCTTCTCCTCTCCGGAAGCCCGAGACCTTGCGATACCACAAGCAAGTCTGAACAACAGTGGCTTTTACGGATGCACCGGATTTCTGCAGGGAAATCGTTACTCATACAGGTCAAGTGCCAGACATGTTCACATTCAAGGTACGCCCTTCGTCTCGTGTCGGTTGCTGAGTCATGTCAGGGCGGGGAGGGCCTGATGGGGGACCCGTACGTTAGCGCCCCAGCTCCGGATAAGGACAGCCGTGGGTCCTCCCGCAGACACAGCGGGGTCACTGCCCGGGGAGCTGCCGAAGGACAACAGGATAGCGGGGTCAGCGAGCCTCTGTCTTGCCGTGTGTCTGTCTGAAGTTTCCCAGAACCAAGCAGCCAAGCCTGCCCATCCCAGGGCTCTAAGTGACACATCCTGAAAACTTGGTTTCCCTCTTCTCTCCAGAACTATTTCCACAACCAAAGCTGGAAGTCATACCCCCCCAGCCCATGGAGGGTGGCTCTGTAAACCTGAGCTGTCGGACGCAGCTGCCCCTCGAGCGGTCGGACGCCGTGCTGTCCTTCAGCTTCTTCAGGGACCGTGGGGTCGTGTTATCGAACTGGAGCAGTTCTCCAAAACTCCAGATCACAGCCGTCTGGAGGGAGGACTCGGGGTCGTACTGGTGTGAGGCCTCGGCAGCCGTCTCCGGCATCCACAAGCGCAGCCTCCCCCTGCAGGTCCGTGTGCACGGTGAGTGTCCGAGTGGCAGAGAGCCAGGGCTGTGGCACCCTCCCCTGCAGCTCTCCATGGCCCTGTGCAGGGAGGGACCACCCAGCACGGATGGATTTGGTCATCCTGATGGACACAGGCTGGCCCTGGAGTCAGGCACTATAATAGAATCACACGGCTCATTTCCACCACTATCCGCCTGAAAACTCAGACTTCCTTTGGAACTCCAGCACCTCGAAATCATAGAGGTGGTTCGTGAAGTTAGATTCGAGAGTTAGGGAAAACAAAACCAAGAAATAAGGTGCCCTGAGCCGACACATTCTAGAAGGCCAGATCTTGGGCAAACCATTGAGGAGATGAGCCTCAGCCTCTTCCTCATCAACAGCAGCAAATGATGGGCGTGCCCGCCGAGTGCAACGCACAAGAGAAGGATGCGCAGGGAGAGGTAAATATGGTGAGTGTCACCTTGTCTCAGGGACCAAGCACGACTCCTGGAAACGGGTGTGATCCAGCCCGGCTCCAGGGGGACCTCTCTCTCTGCCCCCTGTCCCTGCAGACAATCCAGCCAGCCAGCCAGGACCTCAGACAAAACTCAAAGGCTTCTCCAGGGGCAGCCAGGTTTTCTCTCCAGCAGTTTCGTGTGTCAGGAACTATTAAATCGGGTGATGTTCTAGCTCCGAACTCCACAGACTACAGGCTACAGAGCCCCATCCAACATGCCGGCCCTGCCCTCCCCGCACAGACCCTCACTGGCCCTCTCCTGCTCACACAGGTGTCCTGGCGGCCCTCACCTGCCTTCAGCTGCCCTCTCGTGCTCACATAGATGTCCCGGTGGCCCTCACCTGCCCTCACCTGTCCTCTCGTGATCACGCAGGTGTCCCAGTGTCTGCCGTGCTCCTGGAGACCCTGCCCCAGGGGGGCCACGTGCTTGCAGGGGAGCGTCTGGTCCTTGTCTGCTCTGTGGCTGAAGGCACAGGGGACACCACATTCTCCTGGCACAGAGAGGACACGGGGGAGCGTCTGGGGAGCACACGTCAGCGTTCCCAGAGAGCAGAGCTGGAGATCCCTGCTGCCGAGGGGAGTCACACAGGGTGGTACTACTGCACAGCGGACAACGGCCTCGGCCTCTCCCGCAGCGGGGCCCTGAACGTCACCGTCACAGGTGAGGCTGAGTCTCCATGGGCTGGCACGCCAGCCCTCCTGGTGATTCTCCTCTTTCTGGCTGCATTTTGCCACTTTCCATGGTGACAGGCTCGCTTGCTCTTTCTTTCTTTCTTTCTTTCTTTTTTTGTTATTGTTGTTAAGTATTTCCTGTCTATTTCCTGGAGGCTTTACATATATCATCTCAGCTAAACTTAGAACCTAACAGAACACACATGATCCACATTTTGTTAGTGAGACAGCGTGACAGGCAGTTTCCAAACACAGATACTAACCCTCGGGTCATGGTGCGGTTCTCCAGGGAGGGAGCGCTGGCCGGAGCCTTTGCACGGGCAGGAGACGATGGCCCGTGTGTGCACTGCTGCATCCCGGGCTGGTGTCCAAGAGCAGCATTAGCTGGTTAACGGGCCCTCGGGGTCCTCGTCTCTCTGTGAGTCATCACAGCACGTCCACCGTCCCCGCAAACCCAACACAGCCGGCCACAGGCCCTGCTTCATCCGTTCTACAGGCCTGACAGCCTCAGGGCCCGACCCCTCGCAGGCCGAGAAGCCGACGGGCACGGGGAGCCGACGCAGAGCCCAGTCACCTGCGCTGAGGGGACAAGCCTTCCGCTGGGTCCCACGGTTCTGGCCTCTGCTTTCCCCTACTCTGTCCCTAGGAAGCCACACAAGCCCGGCTCCCATGCAGCCCTCGCGGCCCTGCCGACCTTCAGTCCCTCTCCGTCAGGCTCGGCCACACCCCTGCCCTCCAATAACGCTTTCACAGAGGGGCTCCTGGAAAGTGAACTCCTCCGGAGAGTCACCCCGCTCACTCCCTCCGCTTCTGCCCCCTCTCGTCCTGTCCGCACCGGCCTTGCCTCCTGCCACCGAAGTCGCTCAGGTGAAGGTCTACTGGCCTCCACGCTGCTGAAGTCAGAGGTAACCCCCTGACGCAGCTGGTCCTCCCTCCCTTCTTGGACCGCGCTCCTCCCTGACCTCTCAGACGTGGCTCGCTCTGGGCCCCCTGCCCATCGTTCAGACTCTCCTGCCAGGCTCCCTCACGAGGTGCTCCCCGGCTCGCCAGCTCTGGACCAGGGGCAGTGGGTCTCCGCCCTCAGACCTCTTCCCGTCTGTGCCCACTGTCTGCGTCGTGCCATCCTGTCTCCTGACCTCAAGTGCACGTTTGACTTCTGTATACTTACGATTCCCGACTCCACCTACAGCCCAGACCTCTAGCCTGAGCTCAAAACCCGCACATCCAAGCGCTTAAATCAGACGCCCCCCGGGGGTGGCTAAGCGCCATCGCAAACGCGACTCATCCAGAAACACAGTCTTGGTGTTCGGGACTATCTGATCCCGTGTGACGCAGCCCCTGGGTAAACAAAACACCCCCCCACCCACCGCCCGCCTTGCTTAGGCCAAAGCTCTGGGCTTCATTCTTGACTTGCCTTCTTACTTTTTCTTCCACGTCGAAGCCACTGCCAGTCCTGCTGGCTCCACCTTCAGGATACAGCACGGACGTGACTGATTCCTCCCACTTCCACGGCCACCTCCTGACCCAAGCCCCTAGGCTCCTTCCTGGGTGACTGCATCACCCCAGCTGCCCACAGTCTGCTCCCAGTGCAGCATCAGAAGGAACCTCTAAGTCATGTTGCTCTTCTGTACGAAATCCTCCCTTGGCTTCCCGCCAGCTCCAGAGGGACAGCCATCATCCTCAGTGGCCCCGATGTCCTGTTGCTCTGCCCTGATCTCCATCCACCCTCCCCTTCCCTCCTCCGCTCTGGTCACCATGACCTCCCGTCTCCTCCTCAAGCCTTCCAGTCATGGTCCCACCTCAGGGCCTTTGCACTTCTCTCCCATGATACTCTCGTGCTCACCACTCATCTCCCCCAAGGTTCTACTCCCTTTTTAGTGCAACCTTCCCAAACCACCTGTTTAACCCAGAAGCCCTTCGTCCGGACACCCCTTCCCCAGAACCCCCTGGATTCTTCCTCGAAGCACATATCCCTGGCCTCCATGCCATGTCTCTGTCCCTCCCACTCCCCCCATACTCGACTCACGAAGGCAGGTCTTTCTTTTGACCACTATTGTATCCCCAGTGGCTGGACTAGGGCTTAGCCCATATGAGGCATTCAATAAATCTGTACAGAGTCAGCGAATTCTACACACATCATTTTAGAAACCAGAGTATCCATCGAGAAGACCAGGATATCAGTATCTCCATTCTACAGAAAAGGAGTACAAAGCCCAGAAAGATTTGGTATCGTTCACAAGGTCACAAAGAGCACACCTCCACGCAATCATTTAGCTCGGAGAGACAGAGGGCGTCCGTCCTCCAAAGAAGTGGTGCCCAGGCAAGTCCCGCTGTCCATCCACCACACTGAACAGGCAGAGGACGGTGCTGTGTCTGTGAGCGCTGAGCCCTGACGGAACTGTGACCCTGAACTGTCAGGGGAGCAACTGTGGGAAGGGGTGCTACACGGGCGGCCCAGCTGCTCTGCCCTTTTCCCCTCAGCTCCCTCGAGGCAAGTCCTGTGACCAAGGGGGACCTCCCCAGGCAGGTCTTCCCATCAGCGGATACCACGGGACTGTCTGCCTCTCGATCTGGAAATTTCTCAGTCAACAGTGAGAGTGGCTGAGATCCCCAGCACAGACGGGCAGAGATGGGGGCTCGTGTCATACGGATGGCCTTCCAGGAGGGAGAGGAGCCAGCAGAGAGACCAGCTGCTGAGGGCCACCACCACCACCACCAAGACGTGCTGGCCTGGAACCCCACAGGGGCTCTGACAGGGGGAGACCTGCTTCTCCAGGAAGCCTCTTGTCCTGAAAGATGTCCTCGGGGAGCCCAAGGCTGCACTCCCTGAAGAGGGCAGTGAGGAACCTGTTGGAAATGCACACGTGTGTGAAGGCGTTCACCTTCCCTTTGGATGTAAGGTCAGTAAAACGCATCGACCCCCCGTGCTCTGGGCGGCCAGCCAGCGGCTCACACAGTCCCTGGGCCGGCTTGCACGACCCTGCAAGGCAGACGTCGTCCTCTGTTAAGGAAGCAGATGATCTCAGAGATGAAACAGATGTCAAGGATTCGGGGACATATGGCAGAGCAGGAATTTCTCACCAGATCTTTTTCATGCATGGACCTTATGCAAAATCTCTGTGCTCAGAAACAGGAGAATTTCTAGCAACAGAGAAAATCTGCAGTTGCTGGGAGCACCAGGCTAAGGGGGGGCTGCCTGAGCTCATGCGGTTTTAACAAGAGAAATTCATTTCTCATAGCCCTGGAGGCCGGAAGTCTGGTCAGGGTGGTGTGGTCAGGTTCTGGGGGGGCCCTCTTCCTTGCGGACAGCTGCCTTCCTGGAGCAGGTGTGACAGGGGTGAGACAGAGAGAGACCGAGCGGTGTCTGTGGTGTCCCTTCCTGTAAGGACCCTGATTCCATCAGTGAGTCGGGGGGGGGGGGGGGGGCCGGTCCCGGATAATGATTTACTATTCTAAAAAAAATGTCACAGACAAGAGAGTAG
>NC_081566.1:64598118-64653706 GCF_022355385.1 Mustela nigripes
GTGGGCGGCGCGGCGCGGGAGTGGTGGGGCTGTGTGGGGTGGGGGCGTGCCCCGGCCGGCGGGGGGCTGGGGTGGGAGGGGGGGGGGGGGGGGGGGGGGGGGGCTCGCTTCCAGATAGTGATTTCACTTTCTTCAAATACATCCCCAGAAGAGAGATTGCCGGATCATATTTTTAACTTTGTGAGGAACCTCCATCCTGTTTCCCACAGTGGCTGCACCAGCCTACGTTCCCACCAACGGGGCACGAAGGGCTCCTTGTTCCTTGTCCTCACCAACACTTGTTACTTCTTGTCATTCTGGTAAGGGTCATTCTCACAGATGTGAGCCGATATCTCACTGTGGCTTAGGCTTGTGTTTCCCTGATGACCAGTGACATCGAGCCCCTGGTCATGTGCCCATTGGCCACTGACACATCTTCAGAAATCTTTGCTTCTGTATTCATCCGCCATATTGCTCTGTACTCTCTCGTGCTGTCCGTATCTGACCTTGGTGTCACGGTGACGCCAGCCTCAAAAAATGAGCTTGGAAATGTTCACTCCTCCTCAGTTTTGTGGAAGACTCAGTGTTAACTCTTGTCTAAGTGTTTGGAAGAACCCACCAGTGACACCATCTGGCCTGGGCTTTCTTTGGTGGGAGGGTTTGTTACTGAGTCAATCTCCTGCTCATCACCGGTCTGTCGGACCTTAACTGACTCTGGTTTTTGCACACGTGGTTGCCCCAGCAGGCAACCCAGCAGGGGAAAGTTGCTCTCTAGGACACAGCAGCCCAGCTGCTCTGTCCGCGGATCTCCCCCCTGGTTTGGCTGTCATGGTGGGGAGGCTGGGCTCACGACCCCCATGAGCTACTGCCTGCAGGCAGAACCATTCATAGGTCAGGCTGGGTTTGTTGACTTTGTCAGGAAGGGAAACATGGGGACAGAAATGTCACGGACAGCCAGTGGCCACGTGTACTGCGTGCTTACTTTGTGGCAGGACTCACAGGGGCAGAACACCGTGCCGTAAACGGCAAAATCGCCAGTGGTAGCGTCGTTTTGATCCATGGATGTTTTCTGTGTAAGTCTGTGGCACTGGCATCTGAAGTCTGAATTGGGTTTACCTGGGGACCAAGTATCTGCCTGCAAAGCACCTCTACCCCCCACTCTCTGCCCCTCTATTCCTGTTTGCTCTTCCAATAAGCGTTTATTGTCTGCCTCCCCTCCGGACAATAAGCCCCTGGAGGGCAGGGACCCCCTGTCCTCTTCACGGCTCTGTCCTCAAGGCCTGGCACCAGGCAGGACTCCGTAGATGTCTGCTCAGTGAATGAAGGAATCTGCCGAAAGAAGTCTTTTGAGTGAGAAGATAGAATGGACCCAACAGCAAGTCAGAAGCCTCCCCAGCATCTCTCATCCCCTCTGCGGCTTCTATGAGGATGGAGACCGTGCTGTTTCCCTGAGGGGACCCCACTGTGGTCTTGTAATGGTGCTGCTGGTTCCCCGAGGGTCCAGTAGGCAGTGCCAGTGCTACGTGAGGGGCTGACACACCAGCATCATGCCATATCTTCCCAGGTGGCCTAGGGGAATTCCCAAGAGGCCAGATCACTAGAAGATGGGACATACAGAGAAAGAGAGGAATTTCCCTTAAATGCTAATTCTGAACCGATGTCGGTGGGTCAGTGGAGGGAGCTGGCTACATTCTCCTCCTCTGGCACGGCCCCCCACCACCCTCAACCTACACCCTCTACCAGAGCACAGAGTCCTGTCCTGCCGCTCAGGCTCAGGCCATGCTGCCCAGACCAGAAGGCTGCCTCCTGCGTGCACCAGCCCTGGCTTGCCCGCGTCTGTTAGACTCCTCCCTCCCCAGGGCTCGGGACCCCAGCTGTGCTGAGGAAAGGTGCCAGGGCATCACGGCCCTTTCCCCGGGGCTGACACAGGCTCTTCCCTGCAGGCACTCCAGGGAACAGAAGTGGCCTTATTGCTGCGAAAGCCGCTGGGGTTCTGCTCAGCATCCTTCTTCTGGCAGTGGTCCTGTGGATCTACCCCCGGCGCCGTCGGAACTCGGGTGTGTGCTCTCCCTTACCCTCTGCATCCCCACCAGGCACCTGGGTCCCCAGCATGGCCCCCAGTCTCCCCCTCCGCACCCCCAACCCCACAGACCTACGCCCTTCATGGAGCTGTGCAGAGCAGATGCCGCGGTGGAGGGCGGCTTGCACTAGCTGGGTTCGCTAAGGAAGGAAGCACCAATTTTTATGTTGTTTCAAAAACCTAATCCAAGCAGTTTCCCTGGGCAGGTTTTTGGCTCCTACAGATGGGTCAACCACACACTGCCGCGCATCCTAAATCCGTCACGAATGGGCAGTCAGTATGTCATAGGGCTCTGAGAGCGGGAGCTGGCTACCCCATAGCCTTCCTCCTCCTTGGAGACCTCCCGGTGCCAAACCCTGAACCCTCCACCCTGTGTCCCCGAGGGCCAGCCCGCCAGCTCCTCCCCTACCTGGGGGAGAGTCGCGCTCCCACAGGCTTCTCGCCTAGGCCGCGCTCAGACTAGTTTCAGGGGCCAGAGGCCTCGTGTGGGTGATGCACACAGACGCTGTTTGGGCTCTAGAACAATTGCCCACACCCCCCAACTCTGTCTCTTGGTTTTAATCAACCCATTCTGTGGTTCTCAGCACAGCCCCTGTGCCCGGTGTGGGCTGTTTTGAACACAAGCCTTCTCTGAGGGCCAGAGCGGGAGCAGGAGCCCGAGCCAGCTCTGAGCGTGACCACCGAGGCTCCCCAAAGTCCTCCGGCAGCCCTCCCGGCTCTGTGCCAGACTGTACTTACTCAGGGCTTCTTGGGGTCGTCCATCGTCACAGCCTTGAACCTTCATCAAGTCTCCAGCATGTCTGACCCAGGAGTGTGTAGCCCTGTCCTCAGTCAGTTATGCATTTTGCTCCATCCTTTTCCACATCGTTTTCCTAAAAATCCATGACTGGGTGCATGTTTGAATTGACTTTTTCTTTCTTTTTTTTTTTCTGTTTTGCTTTTTTTTTTTTTTTTAAGATGTTATGTATGTATAAGAAAAAAAAAAGATTTTATGTATTTATTTGACAGAGAGATCACAAGTAGACACAGAGGCAGGCAGAGAGAGGGGGGAAGCAGGCTCCCTGCTGATCAGAGAGCCCGATGGGATCCCAGGACCCTGAGATCATGACCTGAGCCGAAGGCAGAGGCTTAACCCACTGAGCCACCCAGGCGCCCTCTTGCTTTCTGCAGGTTTTTTTGTTTAATTTGATTTTATTTTTTCAGTGTTCCAAGATTCATTGTTTCTGCCCCACACCCAGTGCTCCGTGCAGTCCGCACCCCGTAGTACCCAGCACCAGGCCCTCCCAACCCCCACCCCTTCCCTCCAAAACCCTCACTTTGTCTCTCAGAGGCCCCAGTCTCTCTCGCGCTTCCTGAACTGATTTCTTCTGCCCCTTTCTACGGCGGGTTCCCCTGCGATCTCTGAGAACGAGCCCCCTCTGCTGACACAAACGTGCCTTTGCTTTGTTTTGCAGGACGTGGTTTCCCCGGAAACACAGCCAGGTGAGGGCTTCGCCTTCCGGGTCTTCCAGGAACAGAATATGCAGAACTGTGGGTTCACACAGTTAGGTCAAGCCGTGTCTCTCTGTCCCTCTGGCTACATGTCCACATTTTCACATCCCCGGAAATGACCAAAATCACAACTTCTAGAACTTTCTGACAGCTCCGATCATGGTCTGTGAGATGCTTCTCGCTGAGCTGTCAGAGAGTGGCCAGCCTTGTTCCCCGGCGGCCGGCCCATACTGTGGTCCTTGGGTCGTTCTCAGAAGAACAGTCTGGCCCTATATGGACCTGCTGAAGGACCTGCATTCCTGCTCCCAGTCCCCTGCCATCGGCTGACCCCTCCCTTCCTGTTCCCCCCGCCTCACTATGCCCCTTCCTCTCTGCGTCCCTGGTCCCCTGCTTTCCGCTGACGTACTCCCGTGCCCCCTCCTCTCTGGCCATCCCACTGCCGGCCCCGTATGCCGTTCCAGGGATGATCATGCGTTTCCTGTCTTTCAGGAGCCCTCCCGCCACAGGCCCGGAAGAGGCGCCCCAGGCCGGGTGCCCTGCCCCAGGGGAGCTGCTGTGGTCTTATGACAAAGGTGAGGAGCCCGGTAGGGAAGCCGTCCCCCTGGAGCCAGGGAGAAGTAATGACCTGGAGGCCTGGCGGAGGCCTGGCGGAGGCCTGGTGTCCTACGGTATCCCAAACCCAGACCCGCAAGAAGCCACCGCCTCACTCCGCGTCCAAGAAGCATGGGGAGGAATGGAGGAGGAGACGGGTAGCGCGGACCTCTGACGGGGGTGGCCTGGAAAGTGCTGTTTGTCCCTTGCAGTGCACACCGGAGAGGGAGACTTGGTGTACTCCGAGATCCAGTGTATGCAGCTGGGACAGGAAGGGGCCGGTAAGTCCTGGGGAAGATTCCAGCTGCGGACTCCGTTGCTTCATTCAACACGTGCTGGGTGCTGAGCACCGCGGAACGTACACTGAGTCGATCAACAAACAAGGCATGTAAAACCCCCTACAGTGGTGGTTAGCGTCTAAAGAGAGAAAAAAGACACTAAAAACTACAGCATGTATCTTTGCTGATGACCAGAACAAAAACTGAACATCTCCCATCATCGTGAAAATGTATGGATGAATTTTTCCCCCTTGTTTAAGATTTATTTATTTATTTGAGAGAGAAAGCATGCACAAGCCAGCGTGAGGACGGGGGAAGAGGAAGAAGCAGAGTCCCCGCGGAACAGGGAATCTGACGCAGGCCTCGATCGCAGGACCCCAGAACCATGACCTGAGCTGAAGGCAGAGGCTTAACCAACTCAGCCACCCAGGCACCCCTGAAAATTTCTTTTAAGTAATGAATTAAGTAAGCTTCGTAATCCTACTGTGATGCGCTCGAGTTTCTCTTCTACTCAAATTTATTGTTTTAACTAGATTTATTGAGGTATAACCTGCATACAAAGTATAATTCACTAATTTTAGATGCACAATTTGATTAATGCTAACCAACGTATGCAGGCCCAGCCCCACCACCATCTTCAAGACCTGGGGCATTTCCAGCACCCCAGAAAGTCCCTTCCTGCTCCTTTGCAGATAACCTTTCCAGCTCCACGCTGACCACCACTGACCCTCTTTCTGTCCCTAGAGTTTTGCTTCTCTACGATTTCCTGTAAATAGAATCCTATGTAACGAACGTAGTCTCTTTGTCTAGCTTCTGTCCCCTAACAGAACGCTCTGCCCCTCATCCACACTCTTGCATAGCGTAAGTAGCTCACCACTTTCTCTGACATGGAAAAAGGCTGCACCTATTTAATGTATAAAAGTTTGTGATGTAGGGAGAAGCATACGCCAGCGAACCCATCGGCATCATCAAGGCCACAAGCATATGTATCATCTCTTAGAGTTTCCTTCCGCCCGCATTAGTACTATTATTATGTGTGCATGTTAGAACACTCAACGTAAGATTTAGCCTCTTAGCACATTGCAAGTGTGCGATACAGTGTCATCAGCTAGAGGCACAATACGGTGTCGTCAGCTAGAGGCACGACGCTGTGTGGAGCTCATCCATCTTGCGTGACTCAACTTTTTGCCTTGTGGCTGTCACTTCCGCTGCCCCTCCCCACAGCCCTTGGGTACCACTGTTCTACCGTCTATTTCTATGAGCTTGTCTATTTTAGATCACACATATGAAGTGAGGACATACAGTATTTTCCTTTCTGTGTCTGGATTATTTTACTTCACACAGCAACTTTCAGGTCCATCCCTGTTGTCAAAATGTCAGGATTTCCTTCTTTTTTAAGGCTGAATCATGCTCTACTGTGTGTGTGTGTGTGTGTATCACATATTCTTTATTCATCTGTTAATGGACACCTAGGTTGTTCCCATTTCTTGGCTACATGAACAATGAGGCAGGAAACATGGGATCCAGACATCTCTTTAAGACCCCGACTTCGATTCTGTGCGTGTATACGCAAAAGTGGGGTTGCTGGATCATGCAGTAGTTTTCTTCTGAATTTCTTGAAGACTCTCCATATGGTTTTTCCACAGTGGTGGCACTGCCTTACACTCCCGCCAGCAGTATAGGAGGGTTCCCTTTTCTCCACATCCTTACCAGCACTTGCCATCCATGCCTTTTTAACACCACCATCTTAACAGGTGTAAGGTCACATCTCATGGTAGTCTTGTTTGTATCGCCCTAACGATAACTGACGTTGAGCACCTTTTCAGTGCTGTTGGCACTGAAGTAAGCTTCGTAATCCTACTGTGATGCGCTCGAGTTTCTGTGTTGGCCGTCTGTATATCCTTGGAGAAATGACTTTTCTTTGCCCATTTTTTAAATTAAGTTAGTAGTAGTATTTTGGCTATTGACTTGTGTGAACTCCTTATGTATTTTGGATATTAACCCCTTATCAGATATATGGTTTGCAAATATGTTCTCTCCCATTTCATAGGTGGCTTTTCCAACGATGGTACCTCACTTGGGAATTTAAAATCCCCAGTATCTTTGTGTCTCGTAGAAATTTCAATTGTAACCTGATCTTGAACTTCTTTTACAAATGGTGTCAAACATCATTGCTCCCAATGATCACAAATCCTGAAAAAGGCAAAGCTAAGACGAGCTCTTCTGTCTTGCTGTATTTGGTGCTCACAGAGCCCATCGCTGTATCTGACCCACCCAGATCACCAGCTCTGTCTGTCACTCTGCTTCCTCAGGCCATCCCCACTAGCTGGGACCTTCGGAATGGTAGAACTAGAGCTGCCTCCAAGTTGTTTCTCTTGACTGATGGCATCTCGCGGAGCCAGCCTGGCCACTTGCTGTTCTCCACCCTCTTCCCTTGCCGTACTTGTCTGAGCACAATTGTGGCTAAGCACTCTGTGGCAGGACTAGTTGTCGTTCACGAACTTTACATATTAATGATCTGTAGCAAGATATCTTCCCCAGTTCCTTGAGGTTTGCGTGAAGCCCCTAAAATAGAATGTAAAGTCCATATACAGGACTATCATTCTGAAAGTGAGTACATAGCTTCTATCACATCATTTAAAATATCGATAACCCTGAAAGTTCAATGGAAAGAATTTGATGATAAAGAGAGGAGCCTCAATTGTCCCAGAGGCTTTTTTTTTTTTTTTTTTTTGGTCTCTGTCTCCATAAATCACTACATGGCTCTGATACTTTCATCCTCTTCCCTGAGACTCTGAATTTCTAACATGTAGGATCCTCCAAATCCCTCCTGCTAGCTCTCCCTCTCACTGCAGCTCCACCTCTAGAAGACACAGAAAGTAAGAACTAGAACCCCATAATGTGAGACAGAGTTCTCCATGGGCACACATGTGAGGGTCTCATGGGGACGTGCCGAGCCATCACGGGGGTGCTCTGAGGCTGGAGTGGGATGGCGGTGCTGTACGCTAAGAGAGGCAAAAGTTAAAACCGAGTGACATTCTGTGGCGACATCTGGTAAAGGAAGGGAACAAGGCTTGTTGGCATGGAGGTCAGGAGGGAGCTCGCGCATCAGTGGTGCTTGTAAAGAACTTGCAGAAGTCTGGACCAAGAAATGGTAAAACAGAAAATCACGTGTGTCATAGGACATGGTGGGGGGTGGGGGGCAGGAAACATAACCACGAATGGAAAAGTTTCAGTGGCTCCAGCCTCTGGAGGAAAGCTCTCCGGCTGTTCTGAATGGGTCATAGTGCCCGTAGTTCAGTGATACTGTTTCCCCCCACAGCCCGCACCTCCAGAACGTCTCTAGAGGACAAGGTGAGTATCGGTCCCTGACTGTGTTCTGTCCCGTGGTTGCCTCCAGCCCCATCCTCCCTCTCTCTTTCCAGTTCTTCTTCTATCTCCTTTTCACCCCAGCATGACTCAGTTGTCTACTCTGCCGTGAAGACACGACTCCCAGAGGACTCAGCTGGAGAGCTCAGGTCTCAGGATGAAGACGCCGTGAAAAGTTATGAGAACGTCCAACTCGCATGACTTGTCCCTGATCCAAAGCCCAGCTCAAGGCCGTCCTTGGGGCCCCTGGAGTGACAAACTGGTCCCAGTGTAGCATTCTTGCCCGTGCACATTCACATCCGAAACTCCCAGTTCACCTGCTCTGAAGTGGTTATGGGGCGGCCACCGAGAGACTTGCTCAAGTGACCAGAGTCCATGGGTGAGACAAAATCCCACACACCTGCTCTGAGCCTAACCTGTTGTGTTCTTCAGGCTCAAATTTAGGGGAAATGATGAAGGGGGGAGAAGTACTCCTGTTAAAAACCAGAAGCACAAATTTTGGTGAATTGGAATTTGCACGTCGACGCAACTGAGTGACTCAGGTCTCTGCTCAACGTGTCTCCAACAGCTGTCCCACTGGGGACCATCTGCATCAGTCAGCTTAACACTGAGTGGTACCTGGATCCTTCCCAGACGGTGCCCAGAGCCACCCTTCCTGCTACACCATTTACTGCCAGGCTTCAGTTGCAGACAGAAGGATCCCCGCCAGTGCTTTACAGGAACAGGAATTTAAGCAGGATATTAAGTACTTTACAAAATCATCTGAAGAGCCAAAGAAGCAGCCTCTAAGTGGAGCTTCCAAAAGCAAAAGGCAACTAAGTCTATGTTATTTCAGACAAAGATTTTTAACATTAGAGAAAAGAAATTTGAGAAATTAAAAAAGTTAATAGCCGTACCAATCTAAATTTGAGTTGGAAGTATCAGCATAAGCTGATGTGAAACCCTGCTTTAAAAAAAAAAAAAAAAGATATTTATTTCCTAGGTTTGTCCACTGAAAAGGCGTGGAAATAATTAGCAATACGCCAGCAGTGAGCACCTTTCCAGGGACTGTAGTCTCCAAATGCTATTTCCCCACCATTAAATAGTTGATGTGGGAATAAATCATTCTCCCAATACGTGAAGAAGGAATAAAAGAAACAGAAGACCACTATCTTGACCAGATATTTCATGGGACACCTACTGATTAGATTATCATTAAAACAGCCTAATATTCTGTGCCTCTTGATGGAAGTATTCAATGTCACCTGCAAAGTATTCCTGCCCAAAATATCAAAACTGGATCCCGTCAAGCTTCTAGATCAAACCGCCAGCTCACAGGAACTACAGGAAGCGACAGCACCGCGCCGTGAGACGGCACCAGGAGTGCAGTGAAGGAAACCCACACTGGAAACGTCCACAGGACACATGAGCAGGTTCCTCCAACAGATAAATGATGCGGGCGGGGTGGGGGGAGGAGGGAGGGGGGAGGAGGCGGGAGGGGGGGGGAGGGGGGGGGAGGAGCAGGGGGGGAGGGGGGGAGGACCGGAAGGGGGAGGGAGAACCTACAAGCTCAGTGATACTTGACACACATCAACCAAAGGGACTGCCAGCCTCGTTTGCATCCTGACTCAAACCGAGTTAAGAAAAATCCCGCTTAGGAAATTCTAAAGGAAATGTGTATACTAATGTTAAGAAATTAGTATGTTTCAGATGCCTTTTATTTCTTTTTGTTGTCTGATTGCTGAGGCGAGGACTTCTAGTACTGTGTTGAACAGCAGCGGTGAGAGTGGACATCCCTGCCGTGTTCCTGACCTTAGGGGAAAAGCTCTCAGTTGTTCCCCACTGAGAATGATATTCACTGTGGGGTTTTCATAGATGGTTTTGATGGTATTGAGGTGTGTACCCTCTGTCCCTACACTGTGAAGAGTTTTGATCAAGGAAGGATGCTTTGGGGTATGCGTGATCATGTTACAGTTACGTTTCATTTTAAAAATACAGGTATTTAAAAAATTGTAAGAACTCATTCTGAGGCATTTGTGGATCAAATGATACAAGCGTGTTTGAAATAACTCAGTAAGAGTGGGGTGGGTGTGATGAAACGGGGCTGGCCGGGGGTGCACCGTGTCCGAAGCCGGCTGGCAGGTACATCGCAGGAGGAAAGGGGTTTGGCACTTGTCTCTGCTTTTGTACGTGTTTAGTTTTCCATGATAAAGTACTAAAATGTCCCTACACGACACCATCTCAGTCTGGACCGCCAGCACCCCCACCCTGGCCGAGGACCCTCCTCCTTCAAGCTCGGGCTCGCCGTCTCCTTGCTGGTGTCTTTGCTCCACACCCCCCGTTCCTAGCACCATGGTCGTGTGGTCAGACCCTGGCAGTGGGTTCTCACTGCCCCTTGTGTGCCAGCAACGCCCCACCGACTTTCCTCCCGGGCCTCCGAGGCCCCATCTCCTGCTCCTTCCCCCTCGTCACTGAGCCACCGACACTGCCTGCACCAGGACAATCGCCCCCTAAAGCTCGCACGGAGAGCGCGTCCTCACAGACGTCCATCAGGGCCTTGAGGTCTACCCTGAATCACTCATACTTCGGAAACTTGTGCCCGTCTTCAGCGCGGCTAATCTCCGTATCTGCTCTGCTTTACTTTTCCCCCTTAGCCTAATCACTTCAAAGCACAGGACAAAATTTACTTATTACACTTCTCAGAATAGAAAGAAATGAAGTTTCACAGGGACAACACCTTCTGTCTCTTTGGCTCACAGATAGATCCCGAGAATCTACAACCGTGCCTGGCATACAGTGGGTGCATAATAAACACTTTTTAGAGAATAAGTGATCGGTTTCATTGAAGTAAATCCCGTCCTCCTGGCGATGAAGGGATTGAGGTTAACAGTCCGCCCAAGGAGCAAGCGGGCCCCACAGGGGTCTTCCACTCGATGGAAAGCTCAAGTTTGGCCCCGTGTCTGCCAGTGACCGGTCTGGCCTCACGAGCAGGTGTTTCTAGAACCTCTGCAGCCCCATCAATGCCGCTTCATTCGTGGTGCGACCCTCGAGCAAGCCGGGGGTCGCGAGAAGAGGCAGACTGACACGCACGCCCGGCAGGTTAGAGACCCGCGTCCAGAGGGGTGCACGGCCGGAAGCTCTAGCAACACCAGGACTCCCCGGGGTGGGCTGCACCTGGCCGGAACCAGCGGGAGCCACCCGGCCTGCCCAGGGCCCACTCAGAGGCAACTTCATGGGTTATCAGGGTCTGGAGTCAGAGCTGGGCAGCCCAGTGCGACACGCCTTGCCTCTGATGCCCAGGGTCCTGCCCGGGGTTGGCTTCTCTCTGAAGAAAATGCGAGCAGCCACAGTCTGCGTGTGCAGGGACATGCTCAACAAGTCACGGGGGCCAGTGACACTGCAAAACCCAGAAGCGGAGGGACCGCGTATCCCGTGAATTAAAAGAATTTGCTGAAGTGTAACAGCCAAACCTGCTTATTTTGCTGATGCTGGGAGACCAGGGAGCCCGAAGATGATTTGGCCTGGGGCTGGGTCAGTGGGATTTGGCGCACTTGCCAGGCTCGGGGTTCCCGGCACCTGCACGAGCCGCGCGCGGTGGTCTGGACGAGCGGCGTTTGTGGTGGGCGGACTGTGACTGGAGCGAAGCTGACGTGACCCCGGGGTGTCGGGCAGGGCAAGAATCCCAGGTTTGTGTAGATGGGGCTGCGGATTTATCGTGTTTCACCCTGACTGCGTCTCCCAAGAGGGCCCGGAGGACAGTGCTTTCCACTCACAGCGCTGAAAAATACACGACAGGAAACCCAAGCCTCCCTGAAAAGCATCAGAGAAATGGGCCCAGGACGGAGGTGAAGATGGGGCCTTGGAAGAGGACTCCCTGATTCCCACGGGTCCGGGGAGGCGCAGCCCCAGGCGCGTGTGCAGCCCCCGGAGGGCACGGCTCCCAGGAGAGCCAGCAAGGCCAGAATGGTCATCAGAATACCGCGGCTGACCAGGACTCTGGAGCATGGGACCGGGAGACAGAAGCAGCCACATCTGTGCCACTGAAAACGTCTGAGAGCCTGGCTCAGACAAGCGAGCCGTCGCCACCCTGTAATCTGTGCCCGTTGCTACATCAGCCAGGGGCTGGTTTATGGGGAGAGGGCTTCAATACGGGGCATCAAGGGACGGCTGAAAAGTGAGCCTCTAGGGCTGAGCAGCTCCCGGGGGCACCCTGCCCATGGTCGGGCAAGAGAGCAGCCCCCTCCCAGCCCCCCACGGCTGACTGACCATCAAGGGGCCTCTGGGGCTCCAGGGAGAGCTGCTACAACCAGGGGGAGCGGGGGTGACCGGGCCACCGATGGGGACAGGCTGCTCTGCTCGCTGCCCCTCTGGTTCTCCTCCATGTTGCGTTCATGGATCAGGATTTAATTTTCCACAGATTACTCCCCCAGACACTTCTAGAAAGTTTGACATTCACATTAGCTTTCTCTCCCTCAGCCTAAACTTTTTTTTTTTTTTTTTTAAGAATTTTGAGTGCTTTTGACAATCCTTTGCCTCTCCACTTGAGTCTAGGTAGAAAGCTGACCCGGATGACCTCCATGCCCCTTCCGGCTGGGTCTCCAGCGACCCCACGGGGCACACCTCCGGCCTTCCGCTCACATGAGTTCCACCCCCATTTCTTGCATATCGTTTTTAATAAAATCCAAAAGGCTGAGCGTGAACTGGAGGTAAAATATAAAACAGCCAAATGTCAGGTCAAGAGTTTCAGAAAGAGGAACCCCAAGACAAATTTATCATTTATGTTTATGCAAAAGTGTGTTGGGTCTTTGGACTTCCCAGAGGCATGGAAAAATAACACCTCAGAGATTTACATAAGCAGGAGGGCGGGGGAAGGCCTCGAACCGGTTGGCTTCTGTTATTGTCTGGTTTAAAAAATGAGAGTTTTCATTAGGAAGTCAGCTCACCTGCATGGGGCCCTCCTTCTCCGAGAGCACAAGAAGCCAGTGCTCCCCCGGGGGCCGCTCAGGACCACAGATGACAGAGCAGGGTGCGGGGCAGGAATATATACACCTGTTGGGGACCAGCGAAAAAGGGAAATGTAAGACCCCTTGCTCAAAAGGCAAGGAAAAAAGTGTGGTTCCAAGTACAGAAATATAAAGCTTCTTCCTTTTTCCCGTGGTCTCTGCCTTGACTTGTCATGATGCTCTTAGTCATCCTAAGAAGAGAACAAATAAAATGTTAAGATATTACTGTGAATCTTCTTGTTCATCTTTATATTTTAACTGCAAACACAAGAGCACTTCCTGCCTCTGGGGTGTCTCGGAGGTTAGACAATTTACATCTCCTAGTGAATGCACACACATGTGTTCTGTCCTTGTGAGGGAGGCAGAAATGCGGAAAACCACCTCTTGGCATTTTGCACCCATTTCTTCATACGTGTGGCTCCTGCCCACCCTGTCCGCCCTGGGGAAGCTGGGAGGGAAGTGACCGCACACAGGCTGCTCGGCCTTCTCTCCAACACGGCGTTTCCAGCCTAAGCGATAAGCTAACGTGGGGCGCCGCATACGGAAGGACAAGCATATTTCCTTGGTGTCCGAGTCTCTTACTCTGTTCGAAGCCAGGTTCAGGGTCAAACGGAAAGCGTGGCTTCTCAGAGATGTTGGTCATCAATGCAACAAAACACTTGCTTTTCCCTCACTGACTCGCACGCCCTGTGGGCCCGCCTGGAGTTGTGTGTTCACGGGCCCTGGGAATGTGTTTGCGGACGGGCAGTGAGGAAAATGGGCACACGTGAGGCAGGGCTTTCCTCTGCCCCCGTGTTCACTCCACAGTCCCATCAGACTTCATTCACAAAACACGGGTCCGGGGCGCCCGGGTGGCCCACTCTTGATGTCGGCTCAGGTCATGATCTCAGGGTCATGAGGTCAAGCCCCATGTCCGGCTCCATGCTCAAAGGGGCGTCTGCTTCTCTCTCCCCCTCTCCCTCTCTTAAAAAAATAAAATTAAAATAATAAAATCTAAAAAGAAAACACGGTTTCAAAGAGAAAACCATCAGGAATTTCGAGACGGCGGCCGGACTCAGGGCCTTCCTGAGTGCTGACCTGTGTGACACGCGCCGGGCCGGCTACAGCTCGATGCTTCACGTCGTGAGGCACCGGTCAGCGGCCGACTCCCGCTGGGAACCCACCTCCTGGGATAAACAGGCCCCCCAAAATTCAAGCTCTCTTTTTCTAGATTCTCCGTGGTTATTTGAACCACTGTTGGCTTCATCATTGGGTTAGTGCTGGGGTTAGAAAGCACTTGCACCCACGGGCCCCAGGCCGAGGGCAGCCCCGTGACTCAGCTACCACGAAGGTGGAAAGGTCAGAGGTCAGGGGCCAGGGTAGGGGGGCTCGGGAGCTCCCCACCTGCCTTTTGCGTGGCCCTTCTCGGTGCTGGCGGCCCAGACTTTACAAGCGGCGGATCCAGTGCTGACGACCAGGCTGCAGGGACCAGTAACACCTGCTTCCTACACGAGGAAACCGGGGCCCAAACTCCTGAGACCCGGCCCCATGTCTGTCCGCCGGCAGCCCCGCCGGCCTCCCACGCAGCGAGCCTCCTCCCTGGCCAGCGACCCGCGTCTGAACAGATGAGACGGGTGTGTGTGGAGACGGCCACGCTGGGAGGAAGTGCGCAGGGAAGAGGGCCTCTGTGGGGAGGTTTCGGGGGGGATCCGCCTCGGCGCGTCCCCAAGGTGGGCAGGTTGTGCTTGGCAAACCGCAGGATGGCTGCCTTCCTCCGTTAGCTTTTCTAGTGAGAACCAGGCTAATCGGGGAGCCAAGGAGAAACAAAAATCCATGGAAGCGGACTTACAGAAGACATTCGGAGGCTGAACTGCGGGAGGCGGGGGCATGACTGGTGATCGAGCCATAAGCTGGGAGGCGGGGGCGTCTGTCCTGGAGCCCTGTGCGAGGTGGACAGGCGGAGCTCACGGAGAAGGGGCAGCATTCAAGGTCGAGGCTGAGGGCCAGTGTAGCCTGACCGAACACCCACTCTGGATGCGGCCAGGAGGACGGTAGCAAGAAGGCACGTGCCCCAAGGGCGTGGGTGGGTTGCCTCCAGCCCCGGAAAGTCTGATGGCCGACGGCAGACAGGGCCTTTCTTCATTATTTCTGCCTCTTGCCCTCACCTTCGAGACTCAAGGTGCTGCAGACTCCACCCGAAAGGAAGCTGTGAAATCCTCCTTGAGACTCTCAACAAATCTGGTCATCCTGGCCAAGAGCGCTCAAACCTCAAGGCACCCCTTCACCGAACACTGAAGCAGACACAGAGGGGAGCCTCAGAAATGCGCACGAAGTGAAAGCAGCCGGACCCAGGAGAGCCCCATCACGCGAGTCCATGGTGTGGTCAGAAAGGCAAACCTACAGAGAAAGAAAGTGAATTAGTAATCTGCTGCCTGGGCCTGTGCGGGGGAATGGAAAGTTCTATCTGGGGTCGTGGAAATTTTTACGACTTGGGCGGTGGTGCTAAGACAAGTGACTTTTTTCTTCGAAAATTATGCTTCAGTGGAGTGATTCAATATATAAGCGTTCGCTCAGTGATTTTTCCTAAGCGTTCATTACCACGCATCGGGGCAGTTGGGTAGCATCCCTGAGGTGTAGAAACTTGAGAGACCAGCAGGCTTCAGGGCAAGCCGGCCGGGTTTTGTGTTTCTCCAACCCAAGGGCACCGGTGTTGCTGCCTCTGTTTGTAAAGACAAAGCAACTTGGGGTCAAGTTTAATTATTTGTTTAAGGTCATGCAGCTGGTAAGTGGCAAAGCCCCGCATCTCCCTGGGGACAGAGCCTGCTCCCCGTCCCCTGCCTGGCCCTACAGAACACTGCCTCATAGATTTTCCCTCCTCAAAATGACCTCAGAGTGCCATTTAAGAAATTAAACTCTCCTTTCGTCCAGATTTGTTCACGCCGCGAAGACTTTTCCCTCACTTGTGTGCGCCCTCTTGCCACTACGTTCCATGAGAGCGTTCCCTGTGGTTTCCTCGACGACAGAGGATCATTATGGGAGGTGCCACCTTTTTCCCAGAGGGACTCACAGAGCCCTGCAAGGATCAGGTGACTGTGGCTCATCCCCCCTTCCTACTAAAGGTCCCCCACAAGCATTTGGCTTTGATCTGCAGGGACCCAGAGCCATGGTAGGCATATGCAGAAATAGTACAGTGTGTATTTATGAACTCAGAACATGGGGTTTCAGGACTTCCTTTTCCTGCCACCAGGGACTCAGAATAGGCCCTTAATTGGTCTTGCAAATCATTTAACCATAGAAACTGCGGCTTTAGCAGTGTTGCATCTGGAACCCTGCTCAAACGTCAACGGCCATTGAATTTTTCACTGAATTTGCGGGACCCCTGCCCAGATGGTTGGGGGTTCCAGTCCTGCCTCCACCACTTATTGGCTGTGAGGCTCTGGGTTCACAAGGGACTGGAAGTTAAGGCCCTTAATGTCCTTGAGCCTCGGTTTCCCTCAGCCATGAAGTAAGGGTAATAACACCTGCCTGAGAGCATGCTGTCTTGGTCCCCACTCAACACGCTTCGGGTTGAGGCAAAGATTGAATCAGGGAAGCCAGACAATGTGCCTAGTGTGATGCTCTACTACGGTAAGCATCCAGCAATGGGGAACCCTGAGGATAAGGATCTTGTTCAGTTCCAGATAAAGCTTATCTGCCACATTTTACTCTCTGAGACCAACCACAACTGTCAAAAAGAATGAAAATTTTGAAAAGTCACATCCCCACTCACAAGCTAGGAGGAACAGCTCTTAATCTCAGTGAAATTCAAATTTTAAACCAAACCAAGAGAAGAAAGAAGGTGTCTGTGAACACAGACCCCTACACACAGCTCTAGGAAGACGTCCAGCTTCTGCAAACGTTGCTGGCAAAACCCTCAAGGTCAAAGCTTCAGCACATGACCCTGACTCAAAAGGTAAGATTTTTCAGAGTCCACAGTCTCTCATGGTTTGTGTCCCCCTCTGATTTCCCCCAATTCACTTTTCCTTTCCTTCTCCGAATATCCTCCATGTTATTCCTTATGCTCCACAAGTAAGTGAGACCATATGATAATTGACTTTCTCTGCTTGACTCACTTCACTCAGCATCATCTCCTCCAGTCCTGTCCATGTTGACACAAAAGTTGGGCCTTCATCCTTTCTGAGAAACAAACTGGGGATTTTGGAAGGAGGGGGTGGGGGTTAGGTGAGCCGGGTGGTGGGTATTAAGTAGGCGTGTATTTCGTGGAACACTGGGTGTGGTGTATAAACAAATGAATTTTGGAACACTGAAAAGAATATATTTTTTTAAAAAGGCAAGATTCGGGGGTTTGAGGGCTGGGACGGGGTGGTAAGGCTGAACAAAGCACCACGCAGACACAGGAGGGGATGGTGGGCCGTCTTGTCTCTGCAGGTGCAAACGCCATCAGCTGGAGAGAAGTACAAGCCAACCCCGTCACAAAGAAATGCCGTGACATGCTTCAAGCCAGGAGGACTGCCCTCTGCCCCCAGGACAGAGGCCGTGGCAGAGACGGTGAGGAAATGCTCTAAAGCAACACGGGTAGGTGGGAGCTGTCTGCTGCCCGGCTCACATCCCTGGTCTTGCCCACCCAGACCTCTTCTTCAGCCGACACACAGCTGGGAGAGCCCGGGCCTCGTGCAGAAATGAGCTGCGCTGGAATGTTACGAGCATTGGGTTCACCATAAGGACAAGAGTAATTTTGGCAAAGAGTATGACCAGAAGTAGACCCGTGCCACTAAGTCAAGCAGGGGAAATCAGAAAAATTCTTTGAAAAGTTCTCTTTTTTATATAATAAACGTTTTGGGAGTGAAAAACAAAAAGAAGAAACAAGGTTGGAGGTAAATGCAAATCGTTTGAAAACAGAAAAAGACTAAAGACGGCTACAATGTACTGCGCGATGAAAGACGGCTTTGAGAAAAGTAAGCACACTAAAATGGGGAGGAATTAGAAGGTTAAATTATGGGAAAAGAACGGGTAAGAGTGACGCCGGAAGAGCCAACGCACCCATTCATGGCACGCTGAGCAAAGCCAACGGAATAAACGAAAATAGAAAATATCTAAAGTTGTAATAGAAGAGGGCATCCCGAGCACAGAGATAGGACCGGCAGGCAGACATTCTGATGAAGGGCCAGTCCAGCTGGGGGAACAGGAAGGGGTCGAGCGACAGGAACGCCGCGGGGTTCGAACCCACACTGCGAGAGGACCGGACAATGCTGCAAGAGAAGCATGTTGAACCAAGAACTTCAACCCCAGGTATCCTCAGAATAAAGGCAAAGACAGATTCTTTCTAACATGTAAGAGCGTAGGGACCGGAGCTCAGGGAGCCCTGAGGACAAACTAGAACGTGGAGTTGGAGGTGAGCCCTCGACCCACGAGAACACGGTGCCGACACTCTGCAGTTGTAGCTCTCGGCACAAAGGGTATAACTTGGGAAATGTGGAAATCATATTATTACGAACCAGGAGATGAAAGAGACGAAAACATGGGGAGAAGTAAAGTGGGCTGATTTCTTTCTTTTTTCCTCAGGAAATAGAGTCCAATTAAGAAAAAGAGCTTTCAGAACACTAGAGTCGTAGAGTTAACCCACTAAGAGAAAGAAGAGGCAGCTACACCCGGCCTCTTCGGAGTACGAGCAGCATCATACAGCCCTTAAAGAAAATACAGACCGGGGGCTGAAGGAAAATAAACGACTAGAAGAGAAACTTTGATGACACAGACTTAAACGACAGAACGAAGACCAACACAGTTAGTTGCCCTATGAATGTATAACAAATGTTATAAAAGTGATAGACATTTGGGATCTAAAAATAAGACCCAATCAGCTTTTGCCTATCCTATATGCAAGAAATAATTCTACAACAAAGTGACCTAGAAGGTAAAGTAAATCGATGCTAAAAGCATACCCAGTAGACACACAAACAGGATTCCTGACATTAATACCAAACAAACCTAATTCGAGCTAAAAAGAAAATTAAAAAATTTAAATTGTACCAAAAGAAGGGTACTATATAGTGATAAAGAACCTGAGGTTGATCATGAATCTCCGTCTGTCAGATCACATAATTTTACAACTTACAAGTCAACCAAAAGTTAGCAGTACAAGAGAACAGCAAAGATCTACTTTAACGTATTGAATCAGCCGGTTCCACTCAGTGTGTGTAGAATCTTCTTTCCTGAAGATAAAGAGTAGACACTCCTTTTCAGGGAATTCTTAACAACAACAAAGACCATGTTAGGTCACAGAAACTCCTGGTAAATTCCAGAAAGTAGGGTATGTACACACCATATTCTTGGATTAAAATGGAATGATTAATAAAACGTCATTATTAATAGCAAAAAAAATAGAAAAAGAAAAATCTACCATGTAGATATTTGAAAATTCTAAAAATTCCAGTTTCAAAGAGAAATTCAAAACTGAAATTGCAAACTATCTAGGACATGCTATAATAAAGACTGTATCAGAACTTACAATATATGGCTAAAGCGCAGAAAAAAATTCATAGCTTTGAATATTCATATTGATAAACAGGAAAAAATTAAAATAGATCAACATTTTATTGAGTAATTTGAAGACAACAGTACATCTAAGAAACACATAAATGTAAAAATTACAAAACAGGAAAAAGAGCTGTAATAAAATTCAGGAGCTGGTTATTTTGAAATTAAGATATAAACACCAGGAAATAAAACCCAGGAAAAATAAGGAAAATCAAATAAAAATAAAAGTTGTCCTGAGGTAAGAAGAAAATCTGAACAGATAAATCACCATGGTGGGAATTTAGACCGTTACCAAGGAACAATCTTATTGAAAAAAACAAAAATCAGTTCAAGACAGCTTCGCAGCTAGATTTTTTGGTAACACTCTTCACTATATTCCCTACTGTACCTTAAAAGTTAATTTTTTATTTCAAGTTACACGTCCAATATGAGTCAGGAACTCCCCCCCCGCCCCCCGCACAAAAGGGCAGATGACCTGGCTTTCGCCACTGTGTACCTGTGATGTCTGGGACACACCGGCTTTTGGGACACACACACCTGCTCTCGTCTATGTCAGCCTGGGAGAAGCAGGCGCCGCTTCCACTCACAGTCCACCAGACACACCTACTCACACGGTCCTCTGCTATTTGGGAGCTGGGAAATGTGGAGTATGTGGCTATTCCCGGAGCAGTAAATGTCTGCCCTATAGCACTGGCTGATGATTAAAGGCCAAGAGAAATAAAATACAAAAATTGGAAAGAATAAGGTAAAATTGAAACATACATGCATAAAAAAGCAGAAGCTGAGGCAGACTAAAATTAGTAAGAATGCAGATTTGAATGACATGTTTAACAAGCTTGAATTAATTAGAAAAATAAACTCGAAGACAAAGGCATTATTAGGGATAAATGAAGTATAACTTAATGGTAAAAGAAAAAAATACCATTCCTAAGAGAGATACAATAAGCCAATCTCAGTTACCTATTGGTGCATAGAAAACCACCCCCAAAACTTGTGGCTTAAAATAGCAGTGATGCTGTGGGTTGTCCATGCACCTGGGCCGGCTAGGGTCCCTCAGGGAGCCGCGTTCACCTAGGAACGCAGTCAGTGGGAACAGGCAAGATGGCTTCATTCACACGTCTGGAGCCTCACCTGGGGAGGCAGGGGCAGTGGCCGGTGGTAGGACTCTCCAGTAGGGCGCTCAGACTTCATACCGATAGAGCCTGGCTCCAAGACAATAAAACAAACCTTGCCAGGGCTCTGAAGGGTCAGGTTCAAAACGTGGTTAGCTTTACTTCTGCCTCGTTCTATTGGCAAGTCACAGGCCAGCTAGATTCAAGCATGAAGGACATACAGTGAACTTTCTGATGGCAAGAGCAGGGCGCACGTGCAGATGTGAGAAGAGTTGTCTCTTGGGAGACCGTCCACCCTCTAGCCACAACATGCACATCCTTCTTATGTAAAAAATAAGCCCACCACCTCCAGAGACCCCCGAAGATCTACCCAAACACAGTAACAGATTCAGATAGAGATTCGATCCTCTCAATCAGGTCCAAAGGTAGATGAGCCCCCTCCGATGTGGTTCTCAGGTTAGAAACATCTAGAGAAACTGAGGGTTGCTGGAAGGGAGCAGGATGGGGGGATGGGCTCACTGGGGGATGGGCATTGAGGAGGGCAATTGAAGCGACGGGCACTGAGTGTTCTATGCCACCAATGGATTACCGAATTCTATCTCTCAGATGACTAATACAGTATTTGTTCATTAAATTGAATTTAAATTTAAAAAATTAAAAAGGAACATATAGAGATAAGATAGACATTTAATAGTGGTAAGTGTGTCAAACCACCAAAAGAAATAATAATTCTAAATGTATGTGCACCCCATGAAACTTCAACATATAAAATGAAAACATGAGCAGAAATGAAAGAAGTAGACAAATTCACCATTACAGTGGAAAGTTTAACACAATTCTTTTGGTAATTGACAGAAAATCAGAAAAAAAAGTGTAGCTATATGCCAACAATAAATATTTAGGAAAAAACTTGATGATGTCACTTACAGTTATATCAAAAGTACATATCAAATATTTAGGAACAAGCCTAACAAAAGATGTAACTTCTACAAGTTACAGAGAATTCTTGAGAGAAGTTCAAGCTGACCTACATAAAGGGAGAGCTACCCCTGTTTATGGTTTGGAAGACTCACTCCATGTTAATTTATATAAATTGACTTACCAAGTCAGCATAATTCCAAGTATTAAAAATTCAGTGGGTTTTTGGTATTGTTTTGTGGGTTTTTTTTTTTTTTGAGAAGACAGAAGTAGAAATTCACAAGTTGATTTTTAAATGCACAGAAAAATATAAAGAGACCAAAAGAGCCACAGATTTGTTGAGGAAGAGCAATATTCATGACAAACTATTAGATACTAAGACTTACTAAAAAGCAACATTAGGGGCTCCTAGGTGGATCAGTCATTACATGTCCGGCTTCAGCTTAGGTCATGATCCCAGGGTCCTGGATTCGAGTCCTGCATCGGGTCCCCTGCTTAGTGGGGAGTCTGCTTCTCCCTCTCCCTCTGCCTCTCCCCCACTGTTGGTGAGTTCACACACTCTCTCGTGCTCTCTCACGTGCGCTCTTTCCCTCTCTCACTTGCGAAATAAATACATATAATCTTTTAAAAAATAAAAATAAAAAGCAACATTAATTGGGACAGTGTGGTGCCGGCATGAGAACGGACAGCCAAAGGGAAGAGAAGAGTCTCCAGAAGCAGAGCCATGCGGCTGTTGGTTTATGACAAAGGTGAAATTGCATGGAGCTGTGGAGAGCCTGGATTTTCAGTAAATATGAGAACTGAGCAAAGTGGCCACTTGTAAGTGATTATAGACCCTTAAACACAAAAGTCAATTCCAATGATATAGTAGATAAAATAAAAGTAAAATAAATATTTGTAGAAAGTAACAGAACAGTTTCAAGAGCTTAGAGTAGATAAAATTTCCTGAAAGGGACGGGAAAAGCTCTAACCATAAAGGAAAAGATTGCTAAAGGGCACGTCAGAGTTGGGGGAGTGGTTTGCCAAAAGGTCTCATCACAGGGGGACCAGGCAAGCCACAGACCAGGGAAGACATTGCAATACGTACCCAAAAAAGGACCCATGTCCAGCTTTAAAAGCCCACAGTACAGAATGAGAAAGTCTGAAAAACAATAGAAAAATGGGAAAGGATTTGAACAGACATTTCACATTAAGAAAGACTATCTAAATTGCCAATTAAAATATGAAAGTTGCTCAACTGCAAAATTCACCAGGGACACAATTGAAACCACGTTGAGATCATCCCCGCAGAAGGGCTGAAACTCACAAGAATACATGTAATACCACCATCACCAAGGATTTCAGAGCAATGAGAACTCGCACACCCTGGCTGATGGGGGTGTGCGTTAGCACAACAATTTGGAAAATAGTTTCGTGGTACCTTCTAAAAATATACGCAAGCCTTGGGAGCCACAGATTCCCCTCCTGGGCGTGTACCCAGTAGAAATGTGTGCACACGCACTCCACGAGATTGACCCAGGATTATTCACAGCAGTGCTGTTTGCATTCAAAAGCATAAAAAGTCTCTTTGCTCACATTTGAGGTCCTCCTGCTGGACTAAGATGGATCAACCTCTACTTTCCCTGATATGCTCTTCTGGTCTCTGAGCACAGCAGGTGGGAGGAAGCACAGTATACGTAAAACGATGTGCATTTGTAGATGTGAACGGTCCCCTTAGGAGACCAGGGTATAACCTTGAGAAAGGGGTAAAAGATGTTATTTGAAAGGAAGAAACTGGGACTCCTCACGGTACTAATGTCTTCAGGATCTTTGTTGACCAGGATGGAAACTTGACCTAAAAAGTTCTAAAAGCAATACACATACATAGTAATTTTTTTTTAAAATCAAACAGTATAAAAAGACATAAAATGAGTATTTCCTTCCCCATCCACAGTTCTTTAAATGTAACTACTATGTTAGGTACAGTTTCCAGGAAGAAAGAAAAGAATATCTCTATCGGTTGATACACACATGCATTCCATTTTCCCCATGGACGCCACGGGGACCACAGTTCGTGTATCAGGCCCCTCCTCACGTCTTCCTCTTCCCACTAGCGGGGGGGGGGGGGGGGGTTGCCTGATGATCCCTGCGGGTTGGCCTCATCCATAACGGCTACATTGCATACTGTTGTAACGATGTATCAGAATATTTGCAAGCAGTCCCACATTCGTGATCTTTCCTGTGTTTGCAGTGCTTGGGCAATTCTGGATGGCGCTACCATAAACATTCTCTTCGACAACGCACGCATACTTTCCTCAAAGTATGAGTGATTTCTCAGCGTTAGAAATGCGGGGACGAGGGTATGTGCTTTTTAAAAACCCTAGCATTATTTTCTCACTTTGATCACAGGGCAGGAAAATTTGATTAGTAGTTAAAAATGGGTACTTCCACTTCCTTTTTTCTAATTCACTGAGGCATCTTGCTCTCTGAAAAAGAAATTTTTCAGATGTGCTCCTTGAGGCTGCTGGGCGGTGTCCTACTCTCAGATCAAAACCAACCCTGTTACTCCTGAGAAAACCGCTCTTTCGGTCTCAGCCCTGGGCAGGCCAGGCCTTCATGCTGCTGTGGGTGTCAGTGCTGGTCCTGGGTGAGTAGAACTTCTCAATGGGGTCCCCAGGTAGGGCAGGGACAGCCTCTCTCTCCCCCTGGGCCTGGTCCTTCTTACAGCTCAGACATTCTTTCCTGTGCGGGGGGATTATATTCTCGGGATTCACCGTCCAGTTCAGGGGTTTCTCCCTCGAGGCTGAAGGAGTGGTCAGAGCAGGGATAAACCTTCAGTCCTACAGAGGAGGAAGCCTCGTGACCCCAACAGTTATGGTCCTAGTCATTGTTTTTCTACAATAAATATTGCTTCAAGAAGTCCGGAAAACGTATGACGTTCGCTTGTTCCTATTGCCTTATTTCCAGAAGACCTTCCTTTTCTCTCTGCAAAGGACATATACTTACTGCTTGTATGACAAGCCCAGGTCCTGGTCCTGGGCAGGGGAGGGCACTGTCTCTACCACAAAAGATGTCTCCTTCCCTGTACTCAAATGCAAACCACAGCAGTGATGGGAGGGACCCAGAGGGGAGGTACGGAAGGCACGAGGAAAACCTAAGGCGGCGACAGGCTTTTTCCAGGTTTATTGACGTGTAATCGACAAAAATTGTGCACACTTAAGATGTAAAAGGTGACATTTTGATATAATATATTATTAATATAAGTACCCTGATTGAGCTAATCAACATTTCCATCTTTTCACTTCACCTTTTGTGCGTGTTTGGTAAGAACTCTCAGAATCTCCTCTCCCTGCAAATTCCAAGTATACCTGACGACTAACTGCAGTCATCGCTGTGCATTAGATCTCCAGAACTTACTTATCTTGTCAACGAAAGTTTGTTTCTTTTGACCCACATCTCCCCGTTCCCCACCACCCGGAAAACACCAGTTTATCCTTTGCTTCTGTGTCAACTTTAGGTTCCACATGCAGTGGGGTCATGCAGTATTCCCCTGGATCTGGCTAATTTCACTGACCTGAGTGTCCTCCGCGTCCATCCACGTTGTCACATCAGCAGGATTTCCTTTTTTGAGGCTGAATAATACTTCATGGCGTATCTGTGCCATGTTGTCCTTATACTCATCGGAGGGCAGATATTTAAAATGTTTCCATATACTGGCTACTGTAGAGAACAGGCCGTGAACACAGGAGGGCAGGTGTCTCTGGGAGATACTAGTATCATTTCCTTTGGATGTGTCCAGAAGGGGGATTGCTCGGTCATATGGTAGTTTTATTTTTTAAATGTTTGAAGAACCTTCATGCTGTTTTTGCACAATAGCTACTCCAAGTACATTCCCACCAACAGCACCGAAGACTTCTTTACTCCGCTTCCTAGACAATGCTTGTTATCTTCTGTCTTTGTGATAATAATCGATCTGACAGGCGTGAGGTGATGTCTCATTGTGGCTTTTGATGTGCATCTCCCTGATGATGAGTGATGTGGAGCATCTTTTCATATACTTCTTGGCCATTTGTATATCTTCTGTTGAGAATATCAGTTCAAGTCCTTACCTGTTTTGTTTTGGGTTGTTTTTTGTTTTTGTTTTTGTTTTTTTAAAGTATTTATTTATTTATTTGACAGAGAGAGACCACAAGTAGGCAGAGAGGCAGGCAGGAGGGGGCGGGAAGCAGGCTTCCCGCTGAGCAGAGAGCCCGATGCGGGGTCTGATCTCAGGGCCCTGAGACCATGACCTGAGCCGGAGGCAGAGGTTTCAACCCACTGAGCCACCCAGGCGCCCTCCTTACCTGTTTCTTAATGAGTCTGTTTTCTTGCTGATTTGTTAGAATTCCTTATACATGCTAGATATTAAGCCCCCTTATCAGATAAATGGCTTACAAATATTTTCTCCCATTCTGCTAGTTACCTCTTCATGCTGTTGACTATTTTCTTTGCTGTGCATAAGCTTTTTATTTTGATGCAATCCCATTTGTCTATTTTTCTTTTGTTCCCTGTGCTTGTATGTGAGTCAATATATTCAAGTTTCTTTTTGTACATGGTGAGATATAAGGGCCCAATTTTTTTCTTCATGTGAATATTCAGTTGGACCAGCACATTATACAAAAGACTATGCTTTCCCCACTGTGTGTTCGAAGCACTCTTGAAGACCAGTCGACTGTAAATGTATGGATTTATTTCTGGGTCCTTGATTCTGTTTCATTGCTCTCTATGTCTGCTTTCATGGCCGTTTTAGGTTACTACCGTTTTGTAATACAGTTTGAGGTCGAGAAGTACGATGTCTCCAGTTTGGTTTTCATTCCGTATTGCCTTGAATCTTAGAGTCTTCTGCAGCTCCATATAGATTTTGGGATTCTTTTTCCGAGTTCTGTGAAGAAGTGCCATTGGAACTTTGATAGGGATTACATTGAATCTGTATATTGCTTTGTGTAATATGAACATTTTAACGTATTAGTCGCTCCAAGCCATAAACCCAGGATGTCTTTATATTTATTTGTGTTTTCTCTCATTTCTTTCATTGTTTTGTAGTTTTCAGTATAGAGATTGTTCACCTCCTTGGTTAAATTTATTCCTAAATATTTTATTCTTGTTGATGTTATTGTAAGTAGGATTGTTTCCCTGTTTGCTTTTTCAAATAGTTTCTTGCTCATGTATGGAAATGTAACTCATTTTTGTGCATTGACTGTGTGTCCTTCAGCTGTACTGAAAGTGTTTTTTAGTTCCAACAGTTTTTTGGCAGAACCTTTAGGGTTTTCTATATATAGGATAATACCATCTGCGAACAGACCACTTTACTTCTTCCTTTCTGATTCGGATGTCTTTTAGTTCTTTTTCTTGCCTAATTACTCTGGCTAGGACTTCCAGCACTATACTGAATAGAAGCAGCGAGAGAGAGCATTCTTGCCCTGTTCCTGATCTGAAAGGAAAAGCTTTAGCTTGTCACCATTGACTATGATGTGAGTTGTGGATTTGTCATATAAAGAGATAATTTCTTTCTAGACATAATTTGTTGAGTTTTTTTTTTATCATGAAAGTAGGTTGAATTTTGTGAAATGTTTTTATGCATCTATTGAGATAATTGTTAGATTTTTACCCTTCCTTCTGCTAATTTAGCATATTATTGCCTTGCACAAGTTGGATCAACCCGGGGTAAATTCCACATGACCCTTTCACTACACTGTTGAACTCAGTTGCCTAACATTTCATGTTAGGATTTTTTTAGATCTTAAAATTTTTTAGATGCTTATCAGAGATATTGGCATGCAATTTTGTTTTCTTGTCGTGTGCTTGTTTGGCTGATCACAGGCAGTCTGTTTAGAAGTGTCCTGTCCTCTTCAGTCCTTTGGAAGAGTTTGAGAGGGTTGGAGTTAAATTTTTAAATGTTTAGTAGAATTCGCCAGCGAAGTCATCTGATTCTGGACTGTTGTTTTTGTTGTTGCTGTTGTTGTCATTGTTGTTTTAAGATTTATTTATTTGAGGGAGAGAGAATGTGAGTCAGGGGAGAGGCAGAGGGAGGGGAGAGAATCTCAAGCAGACTCGCCATTGAGGGCAGAGCCTGGCACGGGCTTGATCTCATGACCCTGAGACCATGACCTGAGCAGAAACCAAGAGTCAGATGCTTAACCCACGGAGCCACCCAGGCACCCCTTTGTTGTGTGTGGTGTTGACTAACAGGTAAATCTCCTTCCTTGTTATCAGTCTGCTCAGATTTTCTATTTCTCCATGATCCAATCTTAGTATGTTGTATTAGTTCTAGAAATTTATTGATTTCTTCTAAGTTTTCCAATTTGTTGGTGTATACTGCTCTTAGTAGTCTGTTTATATTTCTGTGGTATTGGTGACGCCTCCGCTTTCATTTCTGATTTTATTGGAGTCTTCTCTCTTTTTTTCTTGGTCTATCTTAAGATTTGTCAATGTATCTTTTTTTAAAAAATAGCTCTAGTTTTGTTCTTTTCTATTTTTTTTTAATTTTCTATTTGATTTATTTCTGCCCTAATTTTCATTATTTCCTTTCTTCTGCCAACGTTGGGCTTCCTGAGTTGTAAAGTTGGGTTTTTACTTGGGAGCTTTATCTTTTTCTTAAAGTAGGCATTAATCACTATTAACTTTTCTCCTCGAATCTCTTTGCTGTAGTCCGTAAGTCTTAAGATGTGGTGTTTCCATTTTTGTTTCACTCAAGATATTTTCTTTTTTTTTTTTTTTTAATTTTTTATTTTTATAAACATATATTTTTATCCCCAGGGGTACAGGTCTGTGAATCACCAGTTCTGATTTTCCTTTCAATTTCTTCCTTGACCCACAGAGTGCTCAGGAGAATGTTGCTTCGCTTTCATTATTTCCAGTTTCACCCATTCATGATTTCTAATTTCACACCATTATGGTCAGAAAACACAATCTTCTTATGGTTGAGACTTGTTTTGTGACCTAATATATAGTCTATGCTGGAGAATGTTTCGTGTTCACTTGAGAAGAATGTGTGTTCTGGTGCTGTCGGATACAATGTTCTATATATGTGCATTAGTTTTACATATTAGATACCTACACCCTTTGGTCTAGAGTGTTGTACAAGCCTGCCATTTCCTTTATTGATTTTCTGTCAGAATAATATATCCATTGTTGAAAGTGGGTTATTCAAGCCCCCTACTATTATTGTATTGTTACCTATTTCTTATTTCAGTTCTGTTGTTTTATATATTTAGGTGCTTTCATAAAGGGTGCACATATATTGTATATCCTCTTGATGAATTACTAACCTTATCATTGCATAGTAACTTTGTTTCTTGTTACAATTTTTGAATTAAAATTCATTTTGTCCGGTAAAAGTAGAGTCATTCTTGCTGTCTTTTTGTTACCATACCCATGGAATATATTTTCCATCCTTTTACTTTGAGCCTATGTGTGCCCTTAAATCTAAAATGAAACTCTTGTAGGCGGCATATAGTTGTGTTGTGTTTATTCATTCAGCTGACCTGTGTTTTTTATTTGAAAATTTAATCTTTTAAAATTAAAAGTATTTATTTATAGGTAAGGATTATGATTGTCATTATTTCATTGTTTTCTGGCTATTTTGCAGTTCCTTTTTTTCTTTCTTTCTTTCTTCCTCTCCTGTTTTCTTCCTTTGTGATTTGATGATTTTTTTTTTTTGTAGTGGCGTGCTTTGATTACTCTCTTTTTATCTGTTGTGTATTTATTATAGTTTTTTTCTTTGTGATTACCATGAGGCTTATAGAAAGCCATCATCAATGAGATTAGTATCCTTAGTATCCCTGTAGAAGAGCCCAGAGAGAACTCTCTCACCGTTCTCGCCCGTTACATGAGAAGATGGCCATCTATGACGAAGTGTGCCCTCCCCAGAAAGGAATCTGCTGACGCATTAATATGGGACTTTCCAGCCTCCAGAAGGGAAGGAAAGGAATCTGCTGATGCCAGAAAGGAAACTGCTGATGCATTGATATGGGACTTTCCAGCCTCCAGTGAGAAATAAATTTCTGTGGTTCATAGCCACTCGCTATGGTATTTTTATCATAGCAGACTGAATGGACTAAGATACTGTATTTAGAGTATTCTGAATTTGACAATGTATTTACCTTCACCAGGGAGTTTTATACTTCTGTGTGTTTTTATGTCCCTAATTAGTGTCTTTTCTTTCGTGTTCTTGAAGAACTCCTTTTTGCTTTTCTTGTAAGGTGGGTCTAGTGATGGTTAATTTCCCAGCTTTTGTTTGTCTTGGAAAGTCTTTATCTCTTCTTCATTTTTGAAGGACAGGTTTGTTAGGCATAGTATTTTGATTGATAGTGTTTTTTTCTTTCAAAGTTTTGAATATATCATCCAACTCTTCCCTGGCCTACAATATTGCTAAAGAAATCCACGATAAATCTTATGGGGGGTTCTTTGTATGAGATTCCATAATGAGTCCTTTTTCTTAATACCCATTTGTCTTCCCAGATTCAGGAAGTTGTCTGTCATTATTTCTTTAAATAATCTTTCTGCCTTTGTTGTCTGCTCCTTCTGGGACTTCAATAATATGTATATAGGGCGCCTGGGTGGCTCAGTGGTTAAGCTGCTGCCTTTGGCTCAGGTCATGATCTCAGGGTCCTGAGATCGAGTCCCGCATCGGGCTCTCTGCTCAGCGGGGAGCCTGCTTCCTCCTCTCTCTGTCTGCCTCTCTGCCTACTTGTGATTTCTCTCTGTCAAATAAATAAATAAAATCTTTAAAATAATAATAATAATAATATGTATATAGATTCACTTTTTGTTATTCCATAAGTCACTTGAGCATTTTTTCACTTTCACTTTCTTTCTTTTCTTTAGGTTCTTCTAACCAGATAACCTCAAATACCCTGTCTTTAAGTTTGCTTATTCCTTCTCCTGAATGATCAGTTATGGTATTGAAAGTCTCTATTGAGTTTTTCAGTTTGGTTATTTTATTCTTTAGTGCCAAGATTTCTGCTTGAGTCTTTTTGTTTTCTATTTCTTTCTTAAACTTCAGGTTTTGTTTATGTATTACTTCCCTGATTTCATTTCGTTGTGTCCACTTATAGCTCACTGAGCTTAAGACTATTATTTTTAATTCTTTGTCAAGCAGTTCATGGATATCCTTTTCTCTAGGGTCAGTTGCTCGAGCTTCATTAATTTCCATTGATGTTGTCATATTTGCCTGACCCTTCATTATCTGTGTAACTTTGCACTGGTGTCTGTTTATTTAGAAGAACAGATAACTTTTCAGTATGGTTTTGGCAGGTAAATACCATCTGTTGCTTCCCCGGACTTATGGGACTGCCTCCAGGATCATGGTTGCATAGGGCTGGAGCTGGGTCTCATGGCCATTTCTGGGACTGCAGTTGGGCCCACAGCTGTCAAACCTCTTACCAGGGGAATGAATGGGTGTGATTTCTGCCGGGTTCCTGAGTATTCTCCCAGTGGGTTCTTAGCTGGATGATCAAGACTCCCTCTAGACTGCAGTAAAGTGGGACTGGAGCTGGGTCACAGGACTGCCTCAGCAATAGCAGTCAAGTGTGAGATCAGTGGGCCTGCTCCTGGGGCCTGGGTGAAGATGGTTCCTCTTGGGTCCCTTAGCAATAGGATCTAGAGGCGAGACCATGGACAAACTGGACTGGAGTTGAGTCCACGAAAGATGAAGTAGCTCTAGGTATGCAGGTGGGTTCATAGTCGGTGAGTCTTCACCCAGGGCATGTGCCTGCCTTCTCAAAGTGATCCTCCTTGGTCTGGGGCTCCAGTGGGATTTTGCGATTTCCTATCTAGCTCTTAAAGCCCCTCACTTTTTTCTGTGGATGGCTCCAAAATATGTTTGTCTGTGGGAGACACAGGCTACAGACCTCCTATTCCATCATCTTGCTCCTGCATTTCTGGTACTTGACATTCTAATTGCACCTGTGGGTGTGGTTCAGTTTCTATCAATTCACACATATAAATGGGTTTGTTTTTAACCAAAGTTGAAATTATTAGAATAAAATATATTTATTCATATATTTTTTAAAAATTTAGTAACATTTAATTATAGCACTGCACTAGGTGCTGAAAATGATGAGAAAGCTTGGGAAGTAGCATTTCTGTGCTTAGAAAGCTTATGATATAAAAGGCCCTCCAGCCAGTCCAGTGTACAAGAAACATCCATCTAACAAGATCCCAGTTAAATGATTGTCCAAATTTACCAGTGATGGTGCAAACAAATAATAAACTATATGCCAAGTAGTTGGTAATGACTTCATGAGACAGAGGGAGAGTAGGAACTGGAGGGGGCAGGGATGGAGCAGAAAAAAGACCCCATGAAAGCTGCATGAAACACTCCAGAAATAGGAAGCACATCCCAGTGTCGTACCAACACAAAAAGACAGGATATTCCAGAAGCACATGCTTTGGGACAAAATAATATGTGTTCAAACAGAGGTTCAAAACTTCATTCTGCTACCTACTAGGTGCTTAGACCAGTTTATGGCCTATAAATGGGGATAATCATAGAACTTACTTGATAAGGATATTGACAAGATTTCATGAAATAATAGATGTGGAAGTCTACCACATAGGAAACACTCAGAAAAGTTTTAGCTACATTTAAAACAACACAAATTCCATGGTGGCCAAGATATTTGGGTAATGACAAATAATCCATTGTTCTCTATAAAAACACTTAGGCTTGGATTACTTCTCCATCACCCTCTTATGGAGAGGGATAATATCTCTCTTGCCTACTGATGGATTTCCTTTGCCCTATCTAGTCCCTGGCATATAGTTGACATTTCAGAAATTTGTGTTGAGTAAACCAAATCTGTCCCTCACCTGAGATGTCTAAGCGATTTATAAATTTGCCAATTTTTCCTCCTCTTTCTATTACCCATTTCTCAAGACTTAATCCTCCTATCTCTATTTACTGACCTAGTTAATTAATTTTTACTCAATAAGTAAATATTCTATAAACATTTATGGAATCTCTCTTATATGCCAGGCACAGTTATAGGTTGGTGGGGGGCATATGATGAATATAAAAAGTTCCTGCTCTCACAGAACTTCTTGTCCAGAGAAGGGAAAGTAAAGTAAACAAAAGAAAAAATTTTGGATAAACACTCTGAAGAAAATTAAACATTACTATCTCTTCTCCTGACTTCTAACCAGTCTCTCTGCTTCACATCTGTTCTCACTGACGTCTACCCACTGTCACAATGTTCCATCTAAGTTTCAAATTCTAACCTTGTCACACTCTACTTGAAGACTTTCCATGCCTCTTGGTTATAATAATAAAACTGCATCTTTCATAATAAAGCCCTAGCTACTTCGCCCATGACATGAGCCATGCGTTCCTCTCTCACCTGACTCCCCCTCAATCCCTACCTTCCAGAACTCCACCCTAACCCCTGAACACCAGCGCTCTTTCTTCACTTCTGTGCCCTTTCTGCCTCTATTACTCTCTCCATCACCTCTTGCCATGCACTGACATCTTTGCCTGGCTGAATCCTATGTGTTCATTCATTTTTCTCAAGCATCTCAGTGTCAGGTACCTGTCATAGCCCGCCCCTCCCCCCCATCACACACTCACACATACCCCCCACACTGGCAGGGATGGTCCTTCGGCCCAGAAGCTGCTCTGTGTGTACTTCTATTGTACTTACATTCTATATTATAATTATGTAATTTTGCTTCATGTTTCTGCTTCCACCTTCTGTCAACGGCTTACCAGAAGGCACCATTTTTTGCTCATCTTAGAAGTCTAAGCACAATAACTAGTAGACAGAGAGACATTTGACAAATGTCTATTAATTTTTAAAAAAATGAATTTCTAATGAAGGAAATAATAAATGGATAGGAAAAAGAAACTGGGATTACTTTTGAAAACTTTTGGTCTGTGTTCATCTCTGGCTTTTTTTTTTTTTTCAGCTCCTATCAGTGGACAATTTGGTGAGTTCTCCTTTCTTTTGCTCTTCAGTGTCCCTGGATAAGAGTGTCTCCCTAATAAAGATGAGACATTTACTTGCTGAGGCCAGAAAGGATGTGAAAGTTTTCTGCGGTCTATTGGCATCCTCCAAGGGTTAGGATAGCCTCGTGGCTACCCCTCTGACTCTCCCTGGAAGAACTGACAAATGCATGAGCAGCTCCTGGCCTTTGGTAGGCCCTGCACTTACCCCTGTTGCCAATGGAACCCACTTCACCAGGCAGGACATTTTCAACTCCATGGTAAACATGCAGGACTTGGGGTTTCTCCAATCAGCAAACTAGAAAATCTTATCTGATAACATCACACTGTGAAGATACCAGCATGAATATTACATTCTTTATAGTTTTAGAAGTAAAATCCTCCGGGAAATGTGTGGAGAACAGAAGAACACCCAAAAATCGGGCCCTTAAAGGAAGAAATGCAAAAAAGAAGACATTGGGGGAGAAGAAATAATATCGGTTTCACCCATTTTCTTAGTTCTGACTTCCATTGTCTTGGGTCAGAGAGTGGCCCATGAATAGCAAGGAAGACCTACATCCTCTCTTGTCCAAAATCAGCTGACCTGGGGTTTCATCCTTGTCTGGACCACCTCTGGATTCCAGTGAATGACTTGTCCATGCCTTGCTCTCACACAATTAGTTATGGGGAGAGTTTCTGGGCATCTGAATCATCATCTATCAAATGAAGATGTTAAAAAGGTTAATCTCCCAAGCCTTACTCAGGGTTAAATCTTCAGAAAATATGATTGATCCTTTTAGGAAAGTACAAACCTGTGATTTACCCAATTCCTTGGGAGGTTCTTATGAGTTGGTGAGCATGATGAAGTAATGGGGCAGGGGTGGCTTTCTCTAGGATCCACACCAGACTAACTAGCCATTTCTCCCACTGGCATTTGTCAGTAAATCCTGCTGGTGTTGCCTTCTTGAAATAATTTTGCTCATTGTCATCCCTGAGCAACCATTCTCCCCTGGGGGCTCCAGTGGACAAATGGCCTTGAGCAATCACTGACCTTCCCAGATGGCTTCCTTGGGTATTCTCCAAATCCTGGTCTTTGGGTCTGTACCACAAAGATGAATGCACTGGGGACCACAGGGGTCTCTATCTCAGACTCTGTCTCTTCTTTCCTCAGCACCTGTATCCAAACCCGTGATTTCTCTCCAACCTCCATGGACTGTCATCTTCGAAGGACAGGCAGTGACTCTGACTTGCCATGTAGCAGAGGACAAAAAATGGTACCGGTGGTACCTTGGGACAAAAATCCTACGTGAAATCCCATCAAACACCCTCCAGGTCCAGGATTCTGGAGAGTACAAATGCGAGATACAGGGCTCGCCCCAAAGTGATGGTGTGAGCTTGACTTTTTCACCAGGTGAGAAAAGAGTGAAAGAAATAAAAACTTTGGGAAGCATATAGTTATGCAGAACCAAAATCTATACAGATAGGACCCAGGTAAAAAGAGAATTTTTTAAAATGTTTATTTAAATTCAATGTAGTTAGCTTATGTAATATTGTTGACTTCAGGGGTAGATTTCCGTGCCTCACCAGCTGCAGGTAACACGCAGTGCTCACGACATCAAGGGTCCTCCTCAATGCCCATCCCCCGGGTACTCCTTCCCCCCAGTCACCCCCGTTTGTTCCTAAACTTCAGCATCACTTATGGTTCGCCTCCCTCTCTTCTTTCATCTTATTTTATGTTTTCTTCCCTTCCGCTACGTTCATCTGTTCTGTTCCTTAATTCCCACATATGCATTTGTCTTTCTCTGACTGGCTTATTTCATTTAGCATGATAGCCTCTAGTTCCATCCACATCATTGCAAATGGCAAGGTTTCATTCTTTTTGGTGGCTGAGTAATATTCCATTCCAATACCACATCTTCGTTATCCGTTCATCTGTCAATGGACATCTGGGCTCTTTCCATGTTTTAGCTACTGTGGACATTGCTGCTATAAACTTTGGAGTGTGTGTGACTTAGGTAAAAGGAAATTTGAAAAGAAATTTATTTGAATAGGTTCTGAATCTATGTGTAATTTTAAGCTTATAGGATTTACTTGGAAGGGCGCCTAGGTGGCCCAGTGGGTTAAGCATCTGCCTTCTGCTCAGGTCATGACTCCAGGGTCCTGGGATCGAGTCCTGCATTGGGCTCCTTGCTCCGGGGGGAGTCTGCTTCTCCCTCTCCTTCTGCAGCTCCCCTACTCATGCTCTCTCTCTCTCTTTTTCTCTCTCAGATAAACAAAATCTTTTTTTTTAAAAGATTTACTTGGAATAATAGGCAGCATGAGAATTTTTCAGATAGATAGACAGGCAGACAGATAGATAGACAGGCAGACAGATAGAGGTACAGCTAACCCATGAACAACATGGGTGTGACTTGCACAGATCCACTTACCTGCAGGTTTTTTTGGGGGGCGGGGGGTTTGTTTGGTTTTGTTATAGGACAGAGCTATAAATGTATTTCCTCTTCCTTATGATTTTCGTAGTTAACATTTCCCTCTCGTTTCGTTATAAGAATATAGTCTGTAATACAGAGAACATACAAAATACATGTCCGTTGACCATTCATGTTGTCACTAAGGTTTCTGGCACAGGTGGCTATGAGTAGTTGGGTTCTGGAGGAGTCAAAAGTTATACTCTGATTTTCCACTGCGTGGAGGATCCGTGCCCACCCCCACATTGTGCAAGGGTCAACCGTATATAGAAAGCAAGGGACAAGGAAGAAACATCTCTCTTTTTTTTCCTGTGCCCTAAGGCCACCTGTCTGGAATTTGAAGCAGTTATAATGCTGTTTCTTTTGCAAACAAGGAAGCAGTGTGGTAGTAACAAGGAGCAAATTAGATGCTTGTCCTCTTTGAAGTGGCAATTGCCCTCCTCGGAATCGACCTTCTGAAATCATAGATATGCACCCCCCAAACGGAAGGGACTCAAATGGTAAAGAAGGAAACTCCCTAAGTAAATCACATCATGTCACAGTGAGGGAAAACTTGAAGGCCATTAGAGGTCAGGTTCGGTCAAGAGATTGACGGCAAAGTGTTCACAGCACAGTGAGTGAAAGAACAAGTTAGGAAAGACACACACTATTCCGATGTCCTAAAGCGAGCACAGCACACCCCGACTCTCCCGAACTGGCCCGCGGAGAAGAGCACCAGAAGAGTGCACGCCTGAGAGAAGATTGTGACTTACGTTTCTGCTTTCCAAGTTGACTGGGGCGTATGTGCTCATTTTAAATCAGGACGAAAGGAATTGTAATTACTGTATGCTTTCTTTTCCCCATCCCCTACCCTATAAAACCTGTTTGGAATAATAATGACAGGAAGGGAGAATCCGTGGACGGCCCCCAACGGCCATCCTGGTGTCTCCTGCAGCTGAGCTGATCCTGCAGGCTCCCTCGTCCGTGTTTGAAGGTGACTCTCTGACTCTGACGTGCCAAGAAAAGCCAGGTTTATCCCTGAAGACCAGGACCCTGTACAAGAATGACAATAAGCTGATAGACCTTGGTAAAAAATCCAGCTTCCACATCAACCACGCAGATCTGAAGGATAATGGAGAATATCGCTGTTTTGGATCTGAGACCCATGGTCGCGCTTTTTCGTCAGACGCAGTCAGAATCCAAATCCAAGGTAAAGCCTTTGTCATTTGTGAGGAGGGCTCCTGGGAAGGAAGGTCCCTGAGGTGGTCGAGGAGGAGAAGGGTGAGCTGGGGCATCACCAAACCTCAGGGCTCGTTCCCGCAAGCATCAGAGAGAGTGCAAGCGTGCTTTGCGCTGAAGAGCACGGGGGTCGTGGCGCCCCCTCTTTGTTCCCTCTGCTCTCGGCGGCCGCAGACAAGCTGTGCTTCTCTCCAGAGCTGCTCCAGGCCTCACTGCTCTGGGGCCTGTTGGGATTCTTCTCTCCAGAGCTGTTTCCACGACCCATACTGAGGGCCAACCCCTCCTCGCCCAACCCCGGGGAACCAGTGATCCTGACCTGTGAGACCCAGCTCGCCCCTCAGAAGTCAGATGTCCAACTCTGGTTCCAATTCTTCAGAGATTACCGGCGCTTGGGGTCAGGCTGGAAGGGCTCTCTGAGAACCTCAATACCCTCCGTCGTGGGGAATGAAGACCCATCGCATTACTGGTGTGAGGCAAAGACAGTGTCTTCCAGGGTCCGCAAAAGCAGCCAGAAACTCCAGCTGCCCGTGCGGAGTAAGTGTGGGCAGGTGCTGAGATCTGCTGGGAGGAGCCCGGCAGAGCCTCACATCAGCCCTCGGTCGCCCTCTCGGTCCGGCTCTAAAAGCCCCACCACTCCCGGCTTCAGTCCTCCTCCTGCCACCCAACCTACCTCTCCCCTTACCCGCCTCCTGCTCCCCCCCAAGTCGCCTGCTCGCGTCGGCCCAGCTGCCTGAGCGAAGCACCCCAGGCTGTTTGGCTTGCACGACAGAACCGTACTCGCTCAGAGTTCTGGGGGCTACGAGTCCAAGATCAAGGCACCAGCAGACTGGTGTCTGAGGTCAGGTTGTCCCATCACTGGCCACCATCCCCCAGTTTCCCGTTCCGCGTGTCCTCCTGCTCTCTGAGGATTCCAGCCTTATCTGATCAGGGCCCCGCATTATAGCTTCCTTTAGCCTTGATGATCCCCTCAAAGATCCCATCTCCAAATAAGCCACACGGGGGGTTAGGGCTTCAACATACGCATTTCTAGGGAACAGAGTTCTGCTGATGACACATCCCGATGTCTCCACCGGCTCTCGGATGCCTGAACACATGCCTGTCTTCTGTGGGCCTCGTGCTTTGTGCAGCCCAGGAACCAGCGCCCTCAGTGTGTCTGCAGCATCTCCACCCTTCTCCCCTCCCCCCTTCCTCTCTTTCTCTCTCTCTCCCTCCCCTTTTCTCTCCTGTCCCCCAGGGATATGGAGGTGTCTCCTTCCCAGGCATCAGTTAATTGTTGACAATAACCAATAGGCGCCCCTGGTGGGATCCAGAGGTGGGTGGGGGCGTCATGCTTACGCCAAAGATGTGGCCAGGGGTGTGGAGGCCAGCAGACCAATCTCTCCTTCACCGGTGCACTCAAGGCTGTTCGGTCAGGCGTGGCCGTGAGAGGTCATAGCTTCTACAGGGGTGTCCCTGCACGCAGGGCCAACTCCAGCGCACTCCCAAGAAGACAAGGGATTCAGCGCTAGGACCAGGGCTCAGGAGACAGATCGAGGTCCTAGCGGGCTCTGGAAACAGCTGGCAGAGTGGCTGCAGACGGGCCTGTGAGCTTCTACCTAACTCTGTCCTCTCTTCTGGAAACAGAGGGAGTCAGGCTGGGCGCCGGGAGAACAGAGCAACAGGGGACAGGGTCTGGAAGTGTGTGTGACTCTGGTAGAAAGAAGGGTGAAGGGTGGACCCTTGAGTCCAGCCCCAGTGAGCGGAGAAGTGGAAAACAGGGGCAGAGAGGAAGACCCCTGGACTGGGCAGGGGAGGGGTCCAGGGCCCCTGGCGGGAGGAAGGAACAGGTAAGGGCCTGGAAGAAACTTCTTCCCCAAGACCATCATTGACACTGGAAGATGGGACCGAGATCGCGCAACAAGAGGGGGTCCGTGGGGCGGAGGGGCCGCAGGTGACGGAAGGGGAAAGGCGAGCTTGGACTGACCCGTGACGGACCCGCACAGGCGCACCTGCTGACTGACGTTTCTCTCCTCAGTCCCCGTGTCTCCCCCTCTCCTCACCCTCAGCCCTCCCAGCACCCACGCTGTCGAAGGACACTGGCTGACACTTTCCTGTGAAGCCAAGACAGGCTCTTACCCGATCGAGTACCAGTTTCTTCATGAAGAAGTGGTTCTCAGGAAGACGAAGGTCACTTTTAGGGAAACGGCGACCTTCCAGCTCTATCTGAAGGCAGAGCACTCCGGGACCTACTTCTGCACCGCAGACAACGGCCTGGGTATCCGGCGCAGCCAGCCGGTGTCCCTCTCTGTCACCGGTAAGCCCTGGATGGTCAGTCCCCAACCCGGTCAGAAGCATGTCCCCACCTTCTAGAGCCTCTGCCTCTTCCTCCGCTTCCGGATGTCCTGGCTCTGGGGTCGGCTGCCCCGTCTTTGCGCATCCCACTGGCGCAGGGTAGCGACCTCCATTCCGCCCAGACCCTTGAGGAGCCAGAACTTTTCCTCTTTCTCACCACTTGTCCTGTGACTCTCCCGCTGCCCGGTGTTCTCAGAAACTACAGAATCAGTCCCCAGGGGCTCGCAGGTGTTTCTTGTCCGCCTAACATCACATATTGATCACAATGGGGTAAGAGCCACAAAAGACACACGGCCGGCAGCAGGACGCGAGGTTCCCCACAGACGCCCCTCCTGCTCAGGCATGTGAGGACTGACAGTGTGTGCGGCCAGATGGGCTCCGGCGGTCAGGCGGGAGGCCACGCGGGGGCCTGGAGAGCCGAGGTGGCTCAGCCTGCCCACCGGCGTCAGGCCCCAAGGCCACAAAAGCGGGTGTCCACGTTACAAAATGGGTTCCATGGAGCCTTGAGCATTGTGCTGTCCATGGAGAACAGAGTCCAGGCGCAGTGCTGGGGGCGGGGACTGGAAGGTGCAGGCCCGGACCAGTGCGGAGCCCAGTCCTGGCTCAGGACCAGAGCAGACTCCCTTTCCTCGTCTGTAGAAAAAGCACAGCCAGGCCAGAGACAAGCCTGAATCCAGCCCCTCCCGCAGCAGATGCACAAAGCATTATGAGGAAATAGACCCGGGAGTCCTATGGGACCCTCAGAGGAAAGACCGGGGAGACATGGCTCTGATGTCTGGACAGCCGAGGGCATAGCCAGTGGCATCTCCGGGAGCGCCCTCCCGGGTGGAAGGCTCTGCGTGAGGGCGCCTCTGCTCGCCTAAGGCAGGAGGGCCCTGGGGCCGGATTGCGCTCCACCTATGGACGCCTCAGGCCAGCCTGCGTGGCCTGGGCACACAGTTCTGGGGTCACGCAGAAGGTGTGGACTGCAATAGAGCAAGACCAGTCCAAGGGCTATGAGTACCTGGGCTGTAGGTGGGCAGAAGGAACCCCAATGTCTCCTGTGCCCTGAGAGGATTCTGGGGGAGTCTGCGCACGAGTTGACGGCTGGATAGCGTGTCATGGGAAGTGGGGAAGGACAGCAAGAGGCTGTGGCCCAGGCAGGGGCAGGTGCTGAAGGCCTGCGGGAAGGAAGGGAGTGGTCCAGGGCCAGGACCTGGGGACACTAGAGCTTCATCCTGAAGGGAGCTCTGGGGTCTGCGAATAGTTTCGCGCTGGGAGGGTCAGTGCAGGGTCACTACAGGTGAGCATGGATGGCAGAAAAGACTGTCTGGGGAGCAGCCAGGATCAGAGCAGAGGCCCCAGAAGAGAGGCCAGTCCGGACCCCAGGCCAGCCCCGTGGAGGGGGAAAGCCCCTGAGAACCGTGGCTGGCAGAGAAGGTGCCGTGTCCGCGTGTCCCACGGAAACCAAGGGAAGAGACAGCTTGAGCAGAAGACAGGGGCCAGTTCAGGCAAAGCAGAGCTGAGAGCTGGTGAGAGGCGAGGACTGAGTCACTGCCCCTGAGTCCAGCCACAAAGCACCGAATGCAGAAGCAGGATGCAGACGAGAGCGGAGTGCTGAGCACGCCGGCTGCCTCACCACCTACAGCGACGGGCCTCAGCTTCCTCTTCCGTACCACAGGGTCCATAAGCGCGCCTGCCCCACAGGACTCTTTGGCAATTCAGTAACGGTTCGCGTGCCTGTTTGCGATCACCTAAGACAAACGCACACACACCGGGCACGCGCAAGGAAGCCCTATAGTACCATTATCATCACCGACACAGAAAACCCGCTTTATAGATCGGTGGGGATAAAAAGCAGGTCTCAATGCACACAGAAAAAGAAGTGGGATGAAGAGAAGTGGAGACAGTAAGTGTAGCCCCGTCCTTCAGAGCTCGGTCCTCAGAACCAGGGAGAAAGGCGCCGGCGGGAAGAGCGAACACGGGCCTGGTAGTTGTGTTTGTGGATTCTCCTGCGTGCAGGGGATGGAACACATCTAAGTGGAACTTGGAAGGAGCCAGTCCAGCGAGAGCATCTGCATCTGGGACAGACAGAGGCAGCTGGACTGGGGGGGGGGGGGACCCTCCTTGGGCAGGGGAGAGGCAAGTCTACCAGGGTCACAGGTAAGCGTGGCGCCTGGCAGCAGCAAAATAAGAAACTTCTTCCCCAAGAGCATCATGTACACTGGAAAATGGGACTGAGGTCACCTAACAAGGGGGGTGTTTGTGGAGAAGGGGCTGTGGGTGACGGGAAAGGGAAAGGCCAGCGTGGAGGGCAGGGCTGAGACTGGCCCGTGACGGACATGCAGAGGAGCACTGCTGACTGACGTTTCTCTCCTCAGTCCCCGTGTCTCGTCCTGTCCTCACCCTCAGCCCTCCCGGACCCCGAGCTGTGGAGGGAGACCGGCTGATGCTTTCCTGTCAAGCCCAGAGAGGTTCGCCCCGCATCCTGTACCAGTTTTATCGCGGAGACGTGCCCCTGGGGAGCAGCTCGGCCCCCTCTGCAGGAGGAGACTCCTTCAGTGTTACTCTGACTGCAGAGCACTCCGGGACCTACTTCTGCACGGCGGACAATGGCTTTGGCCCCCAGCGCAGTGACCCCGAGAGCCTGTCTGTCACAGGTAAGCCCTGGATGCCTACTGGTCACTCGTCTTCTACTCTTGTGTCCCTATTTTACAGAAGACGAAACTGAGGCCCCATGCGGTAAGTGTCGAGACAGCCGGCACACCAGGGACTCTATTCTCGTCTGCAATCTCCTGCACCTGCACTGAGCACTTCGTGGCTGAAGTCAGGGGAGGTGACTCAGTTCTCGCCCCTCACACTGCCCCTTCCGAAGTCTGCATGTACCTTCCAGTCCCTGCCGCCCCCCTACCCCCACCACCCACCTGGTGGCCCTGGCAGCTCCCTTTCTATAGAACCAGCTGCCTGGGCCTCAGCCCTCACGCAGCCCTGGCTCAGCCAGAACCCCGGTAGCTCAACGTACTCCCCAGCTTTTGCCAGATGAATGTGTTCCCTCAAATTATTTTCTCCTGCCCTGTAGGTTCAGTCCCCAAGACCATTTTTTCTTAACTCAATGCACAGAAGCATCTCCTGCTTTCCCCACTAACACATGCGCTCACGAAGCCACAAGCACAGTCAGGGGGACAAGTCAGCTTCTCCAGAGTTCCCAAGAGGTTCAAGAGCTCACAGCAGGGTGGACGAGGGAAGGGGGAAGGGCTTTCTGGAGTTTCCGTGATGCTGTGTCCCAACCCTTTAAAATAAGTTTCATTTTACGGTATTACATCTTTAAAGTTTGTGTTGAAGTATGACACACATTCAGAAAAGTATACAAATCAGGGGTGTACAGTTCATGGTGACTCATGTAGCCACCAAAACGGTGTCATGTTCAGAGTGAAGTCGCTTCTATTTACACTGGGATCTTTGCTTACGAGAGAGTGAGAGTCTGGTCGTCCACTGGTGCATCGGCTCTTCCGAGAGGCTGACGTATGACCGAGAGACCTTGAGGGGCTCCTTCCCCCTCAGAAGGAAACAGAGACAGGGCATCCCCAGAGGGGGGAGACTTGCTGGCTGGACACCCAGGGAGTGCGTAAAACAAGAAACACAACACGTGCAGACCCACGGAAGAGATGAGCAATGTCTCAGAATAGGGCTTACTTCTCAAAAGCAGGTTATGTTAACACGCGACAGGCTAGATGCTCCCGTCACGGGACTCCCGGGCCACCAGCTGTTCTCCTCGTGTCTCTGTCCATCATCCCTGTCGCTCCTGGGCATCCTCCACTCCACCCCCATGACTTCTCCTGACTCACAGCTTCTGCAGCTCCCCGCGTCGACGAATCAGCTTCTGGGTGGGACCCCTCGCTCTGGATTCCACTCTCTGCCTGGGCTGCCAATGTTGGGTGGCTCATTGCCGAAACAGTGAGCGGCTCTCCCTGGTCTAACCACCCACCAAGGCCACGGCCAGGCTACTGCCCACCATTAGCCTAACAAAGTACGGAGGTGACATGACACATAAGGAAGTCTGTTTCAGAAAATGCTTGTTTTAGGGAACTAGAGGCATAGCACAGATTCTGAGGTTTCCTAGAAAGAGCCAGGGTGCCTGAAAAACATTTGGGTCATCAGATCTAAGTATGAGTCAGAAAACCTGAATACAAGCTCTGGCTATGAACATCATTGGTTCGTAATTTGGGCGAAACATTTAAACTTTCTTCGTCCTACTGTTTTCACCTTATATTGGTAGTTAGATAAGACAATAATTAGTGTCTGTGGCAGCCCCAGAGTTCTGTGATTTGAGTTGGAACAGGAACCCAAGGGCCAGGAATTCATGATGCTCTGGAAGAAAGGTAGGAGATGCACCAGTCAAAGACCCAGAGAGGACAGCTGGGGAAAACCGTGCGGGCTGCAAAGCTGGGCTCACTTACCTGTCCCAGCAAGAGAAAGCACCACCATGACGGGCTCCATCGCCGCTCATGGGGGAGCTTGGAGAGGCACCCTGAGGGCTGTGGGAGTGGGTGTTAGTCAGCGCGTGAGTGCAGCTGGAGATGGCGGCTGCTGAGTGTGCAAAGGGGTGATGTGCTGATCTTAGGAACGCGTGGGTCTCGGTACGGATGGCCTTATCTTTGAGCCTGTGGATGTGAAGGCTCTCTGTCTCCTTGATAACCCTTGTTTTCAATCATGGAAATCAAGAATGACCAAAAGAAGGCATTTTCCCCAATATAAAGTGTGAAGAGATGATGTAAAGATGTAAAGAGATGATTTAAGAAATTTTAGTGTTCTGGGCGCCTGGGGGCTCGGTCGTTGAGCGTCTGCCTTAGGCTCAGGTCATGATCCCAGGGTCCTGGGACTTCGAAGAGAGGAAAGAGAACCGAGAATTCTAAACCAAATCCGCAAGTCATACTCAGACATGCAGGGACCCAGGGAACGTAGTGTCTATTAAACCCTTTTTAAAAAATTATTTGATGAGAGACACCTGGGTGGCTCAGTGGTTAAGCCTCTGCCTTGGGCTCAGGTCATGATCTCAGAGTCCAGGGACAGAGCCCCACATCGGGCTCTCTGCTCAGCGGGGAGCCTGCTTCCTCCTCTCTCTCTGCCTGCCTCTATGCCTACTTGTGATGTCTGTCTGTCAAATAAATAAATAAAATATTTTTTTAAAAAAATCACTTGATGACAGAAACCAGCCAGACAAATTAGGAATTGATACAAAGGACTCAAACTTACTTCACTGTGATATAAAATGCATGCACTGAATATCTTTCCGCAGCTGGAGCTCAGCTCAGAGAATCAGTTAGAAGCTCTGAAGCAGGCTCATTACTAAGCCTCTCTCTGGACCAATTAAACTTAGAATCTCTCAGATGTGACCTCAGAATCGATATTTCTTAACACATGCTTAGGTGAGAATATTGTATAAATAGGGCTGACAACCACGGGTTCAGAAATAAAAACAAAGGCTAATCAACTGTGAGAATTATGGTTACAGAAAGTGCCAAAAAAGGTAAAAAATACATGTAACAAAGAAAAGGCAGTTGTTCTAAGGGAGCAGAAGAAATAAAAGAACAACACGTCTCTCGTGATTATGATCCTTATTTCGTAGCAGAAAACCAAAGAAAAGACTTGACTGGATACATTTTGAAAAATTAAGAGTTTTCAAATCTTTTGCTTTGTCAATAATGTCTGAATCCTTTACAGGCGGTAACTTCTCATCAATGGATTGTAGTTCACCAGCAGCCCTGGAAACACCCAGTCTTAGACCACAGGGTCCCACAGGAGGCAGTGACTGAGCTGTTCAGAGGGAGTAACTGTGGAGTTGAGGCTTAGGAGTAGAGAAGGAGCAATAAGTAAGCCTTTGCACTTCTATGATTCACACCAGTGAGAGTGTGGGAATAGGAATTCTTACGTTCCCTTAGTGCAAATGCAAACCGGCCCAAAGCTTTTGAATAATAATGTAGCGTAAGCATAATATATGCTTATTTGTGAAGTTCATATTCCTCATCCCAGAAATCCCACTCCTAGGAATTTATCCTAAGCAGCATGGGCACACATGGGCCAGGGTGGAGATGCAGGACTGTGGCCCGTGGCATCATCTGCAGGAGGAGGACATGGACATTCCCGGTCGGGGCATCCCCCGGTGCACCACGGTGAATCCACACACTGGAAGGATTTGTGCTTATTAAACTAATCAAGCAGTATTCACCCCCAAATTATCAAACTGTACACTTGAAAGGGTTGCCTTTTGTTGTGTACAAATTACACCCAGGTGAAGTTGGTCTCTAAAGGTGGAGGAGATACACCCGTAAGAGTGATGTGGAAGGATGCTCGGGACGCGCTGCTGAGGGGAAAACCCGGCTGGAGACCAGGACCTGTGTGCCTGTATGTGTCATGTGTTTGCTTACTGTTGGTGTGAACCGGTGTTCTTACACATAGGAAAGATCTAGTACGTGCCACAGATGCTCTCCAGGGGTAATCTCTGAAAAAATGAAAATAAAGGAAATGTGAAAAGATCCTGATGTCAACTACCTTATTTTTCCTCCCTCAGTCCCAGCGTCCCGCCCTGTCCTGACCCTCAGGGCACCCAGGACCCGAGCCGTGGTGGGAGACATGGTGGAGCTTCGCTGTGAGGCCCAGAGGGGCTCTCCCCCGATCCTGTACCGGTTTTACCATGAGGATGTCATCCTGGGGAGCAACTGGGCCCCCTCTGGAGGAGGAGTGTCCCTCAACCTCTCTCTGACCGCAGAACATTCTGGAAACTATGCCTGTGAGGCCGACAATGGCCTGGGGGCCCAGCACAGCGAGGAGACCTCACTCAGTGTCACAGGTGAGTTGACCACCCCAACTGCAGCATAACTGGGCCCACCGTGCCCCCACCTTCCCCAGGAGCCAAGATCAGAGGTCCCACGGGACCCTTTGGCTTGGGACATCACAGCAGGCCTACTGCCCAAACAGCCTCCATCTGGGAGCTCTGGAGTCTGCATTTTCGGGAACCTGCACCTTCCCTTTGCTTGCTGTGCACTTCCTAGAAGCAACGCCGTAGCCACTGTGACCCAAACTTCCCTAACATAGACGCAAAGGCTCTCAGGGCACCAACTGCATCCTAGTCCACAATGATCAACCAGAAAGGAAATTACAAGTACAGTGTGTCTCACCTCACAGATTTAAGTGGGGTTCCCTCTGTCCGATAATCCATAAAAAGGCCAACTCACTCACCCATTGGCCCTTTAATTTCTCTGGGCTCGGGAGGTCAATTTCTCTGGGCACCAGGAGGTCTGGCTAGAAGACTTCTGATGTCCTCTTCTGACTTCTTACCTGTCCCTGAGCGTTCAGCCATAGCACAGTCTCCACCTGGCCCTGTCATGGGCTGATCTCCCTGCCATGCCCCATTCAGTGCCGACTTGGCATCTCCACCCTGCATTCGGCCATCAGTCCATGACTCTAACGTGCACATGGGTGAACCACTCAACACCGTGGCTTGGCATCTGCTCCACATCAGCCACACTGCCATGTCCGCCGTGGCTCCAATAACCTGAGCACAGCCTCCTGTCCTTCAACCCTTTGAATCACCCCTTCCTCAGACCCCAGCAGAGCCCCGGCTCACTGACGCCTTACTCCCTCCCAGACGCTCAGTGCCATCCCTGGCTGCGTGAGTAACAGGTCTCTCCTGTTCCTACTTTTGATGGCACCGATTTCTCCTTTTCCCCAATTATCTTTTGATTTCCCAGAAGTCAGCTGAATCTTTGTTTTCAGATTCCCCAAACACACTTGCAGCTGCATACCCAACCCCGGTGCCACACATAGCACCACACCAATGTCATTGTTTCTTCAGATCCACACAAATTACAGCTGGGTTCTGAGTAGTGTCACAAAGTCCCTGAAAGCTACAGAAAACAGTTTCCAGTTTGAAAGCTCTCTCCTCTGGAGGAACATACTTCCACAGTAGAAACTGATGATTAACTATTTTTCCTCCCTCAGTCCCAGTGTCCCACCCCGTCCTCACCCTCAGGGTGCCCAGGGCCCAGGCCGTGGTGGGGGATGTAGTAGAGCTTCACTGTGAGGCCCAGAGTGGCTCTCCCCCGATCCGGTACCGGTTTTACCACGAGGACGTCACCCTGGGGAGCAACTCGGCCCCCTCTGGAGGAGGAGCATCCTTCAACCTCTCTCTGACCGCAGAACGTTCTGGAAACTACTCTTGTGAGGCCGACAATGGCCTGGGGGCCCAGCGTAGCAAGACAGTGCTACTCAGCGTCACAGGTAGGTTGGTCCCGTCCACAGTAGCATCACCAAGTGTGGCACGCCTTCTCTCCCCAGCAGCCAGAGGGGAGTTCTGACACCCCCACTGTTGGTGAGATAGCCCAACCCCGGGGAATTCCTGCTGGCAGGAATCCTGCCCCATCTTCAAGCCCAGGTCCCTCTTCCTGTATGGGATCCAAACACCTCACTAGACATCCAAAGTCTTTTTAGGCAATAAACTCTAGACTGATCTGTAGTTATGCTTGTGAAAGAGAAATTACTAAACTTTGAAAATATGTCTCTCTACTCCAAAAAAAAAATTTAGCCATCCCTTATCTGGGTTTCTCTCTCTCTCTCTCTCTCTCTTCTCTTTATTTTTTATTTCTTTTCAACGTAACAGTATTCATAGTTTTTGCACCACACCCAGTGCTCCATGCAATCCGTGCCCTCCCTAATACCCACCACCTGGTCCCCCCAACCTCCCACCCCCCTCCCCTTCAAAACCCTCAGATTGTTTTTCAGAGTCCGTAGTCTCTCATGGTTCACCTCCCCCTTCCAATTTCCCTCAACTCCCTTCTCCTCTCCATCTCCCCTTGTCCTCCATGCTATTTGTTATGCTCCACAAATAAGTGAAACCATATGATAATTGACTCTCTCTGCTTGACTTATTTCACTCAGCATGATCTCTTCCAGTCCCATCCGTGTTGATAGAAAAGTTGGTGACAATGTGGAAATTCCTCAAGAAATTAAAAATAGAGCTTCCCTATGACCCTGCAATTGCACTACTGGGTATTTACCCCAAAGATACAGATGTAGTGAAAAGAAGGGCCATCTGTACCCCAGTGTTTATAGCAGTAACAGCCACAGTCTCCAAAGTGTGGAAAGAACCAAGATGCCCTTCAACAGACGAATGGATAAGAAAGATGTGCTCCATATACACTATGGAATATTATGCCTCTGTCAGAAAGGTTTTTCTCTCTTTGACCCTCACAAGCCTCTACTCTTATGCTTCTTTTATTACCATAAATATAAACATGCCTCAAACTTCCATATTAAAAACTCTGTATTAACATTAAGTCTGTGCATAGCCCTTCGGGAGACAAAGCCAGTCCTGTTTACAAAATGATTCTTAAAGCAATGGGGACACAGGAAACCCTCACAGAGCGGTGAAAGTTAGATGGCCTGGATGGAATCAGCCAGCCCTCCACCAAATCCCTCCATTCTTTACACTGCCCTCTGACCTTTTGACATTAAGTATTATATCCAAAGGAAATCTGCTACTTGTGAGCTCTGAACCTGTTGCGATGGCCCCTACTGGCTGTTCCAACCTCCAGATTCCTTTTAGGGAGAACTGGGGTATAGCAAAAGTATACAAAGGGCAGTTGAGATGAGTGTTCTGGTCATCACCATCATCACCACTGCCATCACCACCATCACCACCACCAGCATCACCATCACCACCATTACCACCACCAGCACCATAGCCACCACCATAACCAACCACCATCACCATCATCACCATCATCATCACCAACATCACCATCACCATCACCACCACCACCACCACCATCATCACCATCATCATCACAAACCCCCCCCCCACCACCATCATCATCACCATCATCATCACCATCACCATCATCAACACCACCACCACCATCATCACCATCACCATCAACACCACCACCACCACTGCCAGCACCGTAGTCACCACTATAACACTACCATCACCACCATCACCTTCATGATCACCATCAACACCATCACCAGCACCACCACCACCATCATCACCACTGCCACCACCACCACCATAACCACCACCATCACCACCATCACCTTCATCATCACCATCACCATCATCATCATCATCTCTGAGTCCTTACTTGTACTAGGCCCTGTGCTTAGTATTTAGCATGTAATATCTCATTTCATCTTAAAGATAAACCAGTGAAACCACTTTTATCCCCAATTTGCAGGAGAGGAAAGAGAGGTTTAGAGGTAGAAAATAGCCAGTTTACATGTAGCTGGCAATAGGAAAGCCATGTTGAAGGATGGGTCTACCCAGGTCTTCACCTGAGTCTGCATTGTGACATTCCTTTATGGCCGTATTTTCACACAACTTTTGAGTTTTTATTGTATTTTATTTTTGTATTACATTCAGTTAGCCAGCATATAGTACCTCATTAGTTTCTGATGATTCAGTGATTCATTAGTTGTTTATAAGACCCAGTGCTCATTACAACCCATGCCCACCTTAATATCCATCACCTGGCTACCCCATCCCCCTCCCCTCTGAAACCCTCAGTTTGGGTCCCACAGTCCAGAGTCTCTCCTGGTTTGTCTCCCTCTCTGAATTCTCCCCCTTCGGATTTCCCTCCCTTCCCCGTCATCCTATCTGCTATTTCTTACGTTCCACGTACGAGTGAAACCACATGGTACGTGTCTTTCGCGGCTTGACTTACTTCACTCAGCATAATTCCTTCCAGTTCCAAACATGTCAATGCAAATGGTGGGTATTCAACTTTCGAGTTTTTAGCAATTATTCTGAAGGAAGACATAAATCTTCATGATGAGTAAATGAATGGCACAAAAGGGACAATATGAAAAGTGAAGGTCTCAACCTCCCTGCAGGAACAAACACACCTTCACGTCCACATACTTCCAAGATAAAACCACTGTTAATAATTTCATGGGGAAGAAGAGAGTCTCATGGATATTTTCTTTTTTTTTTTAATATTTTACTTAAATTTAATTTAGTTAACATATGTAGTATTAGTTTCAGAGACAGAGTTTAGCGATTCACCGGTCGCATACAACATCATATGGCCCTTTAACGCCCAGTTGCCCCATCCCCCAACACCTCCCTCTACCCCAGCAACCCCCTTGTTCCCTAGAGTTAAGAGTCTCTCACGGTTTGTCTCCCTTTCTGTTTTCATCTTATTTCTTCTTCCCTTCCCCCATGTTCACTATTTTGTTTCTTAAATTCCACATAGGAGTGAAATTGTATGGTATTTGTTTTTCTCTGACTGACTTACTTCTTTTAGCATAATACCTTCTCGAAGTCCTAGCCTCACCAGTCAGACAATTCGAAGAAATAAAAGGCATCCAGACTGGCAAAGAAGAAGCCAAACTTCCACTCTCCGCAAATGACATGACAGTCTATGTAGAAAACCCCAAATATCCACCCCCAAGTTGCTGAAGTCGTGGGTATTTTTCTAGAAATATTCAAATATACTATAAACATAGAGATATAACCTTTTTTCACAGAGGTAGAATCAGGTTATATGTAATTCTACAACTTGCATTTTCACATAAAAAAAATACATCTTGGATGTCTCTTGTATTTCATTAGTCACTTAACAAGGTTGTCTCTAGTTTTTAGCTATTATAAGAATTCGTCCGCCGAAATCCTTGCACAAATGCTTTTGCCTAACTCACGTCAGTATCCCTAAAGGAAGCAGTCTTACAGGTAGATTTGTGGGGTCAAATGTGATGTGCATTCTAAATCAGGCAATTATTGCCATGCGAGAAAGTGTCTCAAATCCACAGTCCCTCCAGAGCGTGGTGAGGTCTGTTTGTCCACAGGCCCAAGAGTATTATCTGTCTCTTCAGGCTTTGCCCTTCTGGTGGGTGTGTTTATTGTATATATTTAATTAGGAATAGAAACAATCATCGCTTCATCTATCTATTGACTACTTGATGTTTTCAGCAATTCACACCTTCCCGCACTTCTCTGCTGGGTATTTTTGGGTATTTTTGTGCGTCTGTGGATGAAGGTCATTAGTTTTGTCTGTCATAGGAGTTTCCGTCTAAGAGATTGAATCCAAGGTTGAAGTCTGCGCTCTGCCACTTGTTATGATTTCTGCTCGTTTACAAATATGTTAGAAATAGGAACTTAGATATTCACTTTTGTCTCCCTCAGTCCCAGCGTCCCGCCCCGTCCTCACCCTCAGGGCCCCCGGGACCCGGGCCATGGTGGGAGACATGGTGGAGCTTCGCTGTGAGGCCCAGAGCGGCTCTCCCCCGATCCTGTACCGGTTTTACCACGAGGACATCATCCTGGGGAGCAGCTCGGCCCCCTCTGGAGGAGGAGTGTCCTTCAACCTATCTCTGACCGCAGAACGTTCTGGAAACTACTCCTGTGAGGCCGACAACGGCCTGGGGGCCCAGCGCAGCGAGGCGGTGACACACAGCGTCACAGGTAGGTTTCCTGTGCCCAGGTCGCAGATGTGGACAGCTGTCTCCTCCAAGGATGTTCTGATAATCCTCATCATGCGTGAGCTGGGCACGGTTTCTCAGGGACAGGGACACAAAGCTGAGTTCTCCATGTGGTCCTCTTCTGACGCGTTTCTGAAGGGACAGTGCTTGAGCGGGATCAGAGGCCAAGGAGGATCCCTGACGTGATGCTCACCGCTGGGCCCCGCCCAGCCCGGCCCTCCAGCCCCGCCTCAGCCGCAGACATGAGCCCCGTCCCCGGGAGCAGAGCCATTTCCCGGGAGGCTGTCTAGCCTCCCAGTCCTGGTGCCTGGATTCTTCCTCCCTCCTAGGCCCCGGCATCAGCTCCAGGGGTCAGAGCAGTGCGAGACCACGAGCCTCTCCCTCCAGCTCACACGCGGGGTCTCCCCTCCAGGGCTGACAGGGAGCAGAAGTGGCCCTGTTGCCACAGGCGTGGCCGGGGGCCTGCTCAGCGTGGCGGGCCTCGTGGTCATGGCTCTGCTGTTGTACTGCCGACTGCCCAGGAGAGCAGGTGGGTTAGCTTCGCTTGAGTCCCTGCCCTCCCCGCCCCCTCCCCTCAGGCTCCTGCTGCTTTCGTAAGCACCCCTGAGTTCTCAGCACCTCCTCCCCCTGCACAGTCCCAGTGCCCACCTTCCCCGCCCACCTCCCCAGAATTCGTCTTTACAGAGTTGCCCAAACAGCCCCAGTGCACAGAAGATGCCTCCGTGAGACAGACTTTATCCACAGCACAAACCTCAGCATGTCTCCCTCTGCACCCTTACAAGCCCCAAGGGAATGGGAGGAAGAGGAGAAAGACCGAGAAATGGGAGTGAGAACAGAAACCCAGTGGGACCTGATGACTTGCTGGTTGTTTCATGGGCAGTATTTCCGCAGCTGCTCAGACCTGTTTCCCACCTGCAGCTACGCAGCATTGCTCTTGACAAATCCTCTTCCGGGGTGTACCTGTGCCCCACCGCGAGCCAGGGCCAGCCACCTTGCCCCATCTGCCACCTCCCTTGGGCATAGCAGAGCCGGGTCCTCCCAGTCCCGCTGACCTGCGACAGGTTCTCGTGACCCTCCGAGCACCTGTGTCCCTTGGAAAGGCCCCCTTCTCCTGGCCCCAGTGACCCTCTGTTTTCCTTTGCAGGAGGAAGGCTGACCTCTGACCCCGCCAGGTATGTCCCAGACTGTGTTGTGTGTGGTTAATGAGATGCCCACAGGGGATAAAAATGAACCAGGTCTGGTCACTGCTGGGTTGTGCGACATGTTGTGTGATAGGTAGGTTGTATGACCTTCATGTTACTGTTTCCCTGGGCATATATGTTAAAGCAATTGCCAGGACGGTCTCACCACCACCTTAGCCACATACACCTTCTTGCATCAAGAGGTACTAAATAAAATTTAGTGACGTACTTCTCTACCCCTGTTGCCTTGGTGGTCTGAGTGACCACTACAAGACTGAATCCATCTGTGTCCTAAGCGAGTCTCAGCTTGGTCAGCCTGCAAAGCTCTGGCCATGACCAACCTAATAGCTGCTCCGGGGACATCCTAAGAGATGGAGTCACATGACCGGCCACCCAGAGGCACTGCCTATGAAGAAGGGGCTGCCATCTTGGATCTCAGAGGCTAACCTTGGGAGCCCTGCCATGGCTCACAGTCCATCTCTGGGCAAGCCCATGGCCCCAGCACCCAAACCACGCATAGCTCCTCTGGGCCTGATTATGACCGATTTCTCTGAGATCCTGGTCTCTCTAAGAGTTGGAATCCTGGCTTTTGTCCTTCGTGGTCGCGTGGTCTTGGGCAAGTCACTTCGCCTCTCAGAACCCTCCCGTTCTCCATCTATAAAAGAGGATAATGACAGAATCAGCTTCATATTTGTATAAACATTAGCACAGTGCCTGCTATGTACCCGGTGCCCATGAAGTCTGCAGATGTCGTGATCTATAGCGTGATCGCTCCTAACAGCAGATCCTCGGATGTGGGGTCGGTTCTGCGTCCGGGCTTGGCGGCCACCCGGTGGTAGAGAGACCTGGCAGCAGGAAGTGGTGGCCACAGCTGCTTCGTCAGGGCTGCTGGGAGACGTGGCTGTTTCTGTCTCGCAGGAGCCCTTCAGACTCCGACTCCCAAGAGCCCACCTACTACAATGTTCCAGGCTGGCTGGAGCTGCAGCCGGTGGACAGCAATGGTGAGGACCAATGACGCCCACCTGAGCAGGGACCCCAGGGTTGGTCCAGGCAGGGGTGAGGCAGGCAGGGACCATGGGGCTGTGCGGAGGACAAGCTCTGGCTGGGGACTAGCTCGGACAAGAGGCCAGGCCCTTGTCGCTCTCTCAAACTGCACCTTCTCTCTCAGTCAACCCTAAAGCAGGAGACGTGATGTACTCGGAAGTGCGGATTCAGCAGGGGAACAGACATGCAGGTAAGACCCGCGACTCTTGACTCAAAGGTGCAGCGTGCAGCTTCTGCAGCTCTGGGCCAAAGGAGCACAGAGCCGCCCTCATGCGGGGTTGCTACCTGCCTGCCCTGCTGGGGTCCCTGGCCCCACCGTACAGGCCACGCTCTCCATCCCCCACCCACGGCCTCAGGAGACACCTGCCTTGTTAGGCTGTGGCCTTCCCTCCTGTCATAGAACACGGGCTAGCATTCCCGTGCTCCCTCCGTCAGTTTTCTGTTGCTGCCATGACGAATGTCACCGATACATTATCTTACCGTGCTGGAGCCCCGGGCCCCCCGGGCCCCCCCGGGCTCACATTGAGGGTCTGCCCTGGCTGCCCTCCTTTCTGGAGGCTCCGGGGGCAGATGCACTTTCTTGCCCTTTCCACCTTCTTAAGGACAGCCCTCCCCCCAGCTCAGGGCCCCTTCCTCTGTCTTCGAAGTGGGAGGTGCTGTGCTGTGTCCCTCTGATCATTTGTCCAAATCGGTCTCCCTCTGAGCACAGCTGGGAAAGTTCTTCCCGAAATCTCAACCTGGAGAACCCAGGATAATCTGTCATTGCAAAGTGCTTACCTTAATTGCGTCTGCAAAGTCCCCTGTGAAGTCACCCAGTCGCGGGTTCCAGGGACTGGGACACGGACGTCTCGGGGCCAGGCTCTGCCTCCCACCCTAACCCACGGGGTTGAGAGAGCAGACGTGGAGATGCAGTCCCGGCCGCTCGAGGATGACTCACTGCTGGGGTCCCGGTCCATTCCATCAGGACAGTGTGTAAAAGCAATCACAGCACCTAGCGTCCCACCGACATGTGTGAAGGTCCTATGTGCCCAGTACAGGTCCAGGTGCTGTAAATAAATACGCTCCGTGGGCTTCTGTGTCCATTCACAGCGGGCGGGACCGTACCCGGCACGCGAGACGGACACTGGAAAATACACACACGCACACACACACTCACCAATTCACACTAACCCCAGGGGGGCTGGTGTCATTTCTCCCACCGTACTCCAAGCATTAGCACCGTACTCCCGTGCTCTCGGGAGACGAGGAGAGGCTGGGCTCTGCTGGAGGCCGGGGTCTCAGGACGGGCCCTGGCGGTACAGGGATGCTGCCGTCTGGGCGGGGAGGGGACTCAGGCTGGGTCGGGGACGTTGGGGGCATGGGGCCGGGCCAGAGGGCTGGGCCATCTTGGCCAGCTGAGTGCTGCTTTTCTTCCCACAGCGGCTTCAAACTCCGCATTCGGGCTCCTCCGGACCTACCTGCCCTCGCATGGCCCGGCCACCAGCCAGGAGCCTTCCAGACCCCGGCCCTCCTCGGTCATCTACTCCCAGGTGAAGGTGGCATCGCCCCCAGTCTCCACAGCTCCTCGAAGCTGAGTCCACACACCCTTCCCTGCACCCCAAGCCATCCTGGGGTGCGGATGTGCAAGTAGGAAGGTCTGAAC